>NC_087248.1:21596700-21896700 GCF_037042905.1 Lytechinus pictus | reverse complement strand
TAAGTGATAATGCTAATTCATGCGTAATTAGTATGCGAAATCATACTTTTTCCTTTAACTCCCTAAATAAAGCTCCAAATGTTCTAATTTTTGGTATAGAAACTCTTTGTGGTGCTCTTAGCAAGTGTACATGATCAAAATTGCGATATCAAATCATTTTCTTATGTATTATATTGTTTTTTGCAATTTCTTATGTTTCTTTGTTTTTTTACCTTTTGTTTTTCATTGTTTTTTCAATGAAATTTGTTGGGGACTCTTCTGAGATCATAAAAAGCATAAAATAAATACATTCAGACCAGTAAAACTAAAAATAACCATACATTTATGATTTTTGGTTGAAAACACAATTTGCATTGACTTTGTACACAAAATCACGTTTTTGAGCAATTTTTGGTCTGACATGAACTTACATAATGTTGCGTAATTTCGGAACCACGTACCTGGGTGACGCAAAATTGGTCTCAAAAGTTACGCAAGACTTCAAAGTAAAAAGTCAGCGAGCGGCGCGGTCAATAAATTTCGCGCGGCGAAAATATTGCGCGAATCGTTGAGGGGGGAGGCCTCCGAGGCCCCCCCCCCCTCGGCCTAGATAGGGTTAATAGTAATCTGGTGAGACATTTGATCTCCTTTCTGGGTTCGTGTCATGTCAGATTATTAGCTTGCAAAATGTTTAGACTGCCAGATTGAATGTAATTGGAATCTCCATTTGATAGAAGTAGCACCATATCGAAACTTATATAATCTAAAGATAAGTATACAAAGACTAGAGTATAAGGTTGCCAATGACCTGTTACAAATATACTGTAAATTTGTACATTTTCAATATCTCAGAATAACTGATAGCAGGGGAGCATTCAATGAAAGCACTTGTCGAATGTTTATCCGACAAGTCCCGTTTAATCTGACATTTTCCATGGGAAATGTGCTTCTCGGCCAATCAGAATCAAAGAAAGGTGGCAGATTTGACGTCTTGTCAGATGAAAAATGTTTGATGAAGTGCTCCCCTCGTCTTGTCCAGGAAAGATGCATAACAAAATGATGACAAATTCATGGAATCGAATATGTGGGTCTGAAGAGAAATCTTTACACAAAATACTCTGCTCACCCGACTTAGATTACGTTGGAATGCCAGAAGTCCATCATCAAATTGTATACGGAAAAGAGCATTGTTGAAATAGACACATCCACACAAAATCTTGGATGCAATGAAATTTCTTTTTGAGCACAGTATGGATTATGGAGTTTGGGCGATAATGGATCATGTTTGGGCATCATGTGGATAAACGGGAAGCAATATAATATGGCAAATTTATTTAAACTAGAATTCTAAAATCAAAATAACAATGAACTGTATATAATTGTATTGAAGAGTTTTTCTTTAAAAACAGTGTATAGAAACAAATATGAACACAATGATCAGTGAATAAATAATGTACTTCAGCCAAATTCAATGGGATAGGAAGGGGGACCTTAAAAACACAAAGTGATTATGTATGTCACGTATGTTGCTGACAAATACCTTGTATCTCAAATGTAGTAAGAAATGACTACCAGTAAATTTATACATCAAATCCCAATCAGGGATTATGAAAAGGTAGCTTAAACTGGAAATAAAAATGATGCTTTAGTGTAACAATCTCAAACACACGTATCAAAATTCCATTTGATCTATGAATAGGTTTGGACCTTCAACCATTGATGGATAAAGTAACGTCAGAAGTTGAGTATAGTGCGGTGAAGAAAGATATTTTTCGGATCTTAAAATAATGCTTGAAATAATCCCTTCATATAATATGCTTATAATGCTTGACTGTATCACACACGTCACTTGTGTTTCACTTAACAGCAAAGACAGCGCTGCAAGGCTACTTGTACATGGAGGAAGGATACCTTGATGAATTCCGATGGTATTCTTGCATTCTTGCAATGAATCATTGTCCATTATTTCTTCATCGGTCAGTGGATGGTCAATCTGTCCCAAAATATTTCTGACCAAAGTGGACTGGTGGAACCGGGTCCTTTTCCGATGACAAGACGGTGATGTTTGGAAATTCCTTGATCACAGTCTCTACACCTGCAGGCAAATATGAAATGGACCACAACAAAATGGAAGGATCCAAATAGTTTAAAGATTGAAACGTAAACAAACTCCACATAGGGCAATCTCATAAAGTATTTACCCGACCCTTATAACTTATAATCAGGACCTATAATGATTTATCTCTGCATTGGATATCATATAAAGAGGAGTTTTGCTCTCAAATTAGCATGGCTTCAGTAGGTCTTGAAGTGAAGTTAATTGAGAAAATGGGGATTGGGCATACAGAAGTTTGATTTTTTTTTTGTCATAGATTTGCCCTTTAAACTCATGGAATCTTCATTTCAAACTTTTACAAAGGGGGTCAATAATGTATTAAAAAAAGTTGTCAAGTAGATGAGAAATGAAAAAAAAAATAGTTTCTTTGACACCATTTTGGGGGGACTGCTTGGAAGTTTCACTGAGATTACTCGGTTTGAACCTCAAACTTCAAACCTTGTTTACTATTCCTTGAAGCTCTTACATTCAATCAAAATATTTCTGTGGTTAGGTATTGTTGATCAATTTTGACAAATTATTTCAAAGCTTAGGAATGTGCTTTTTCAAACTTGACGAAAAATTCAAAAATCATTTCAGGTGACTTGTTCTTGGTTTTGGGGTGGAGGGTCATAAATAAGTGACATTTGAGCTGTTGAGTTTTAAATGTTTGCTAATCATGCAAAAAAAAAGAAGAAAAAAAAAGGATATTAAAGGACAAGTCCACCTCAACAAAAAGTTGATTTGAATAAATCCAACAAAAATAACACTGAAAATTGTATCAAAATCGGATGTAAAATAAGAAGGTTATATTTTAAAGTTTTGCTTAATTTCACAAAACAGTTATATGCACATCCTGGTCGGTATGCAAATGAGGAGACTGATGACGTCATCCACTCACTATTTCTTTTGTAGTTTATTACATGAAATATTCTAATTTTCTCCTCATTGACAAGTGAAACAAAGACTAATTCCTCCCTGAACATGTAGAATTAGCATTGTTTTATACTATATGGTTCAGTCAAGTTGGTCCTTATTGTCAAATCTCTAAAAAATGAAATATTGTATAGTTCAAAGTTCAAACAATAAAAAACAAAAGAAATAGTGAGTGATGGACATCATTGACTGACTCATTTGCATGTAACTGAGTTGTGCATATCACTGTTTGGTGAAAAATATGCGAAACTTTAAAATGCCATAACTTTCTTATTTTACATCCGATTTTGATGAAATTTTCAGCGTTATGCTAGTTTGATTTTTCTCCATTTATTCAAATCAACAATTTTCTGGGGTGGACTTGACCTTTAAGCTATTCTTACCATGTGGAGTACAGAAGAGAGTGAGAAGAAGAATATTTTTGTCATCAACACCATGTTCTTGGAGGACCCTTACTGCTTGTATCACAGTGTTTCCTGAGTCTAGTTGAAGAGAATCGAACAAATTTAAGTCAAGAAATTACTCTTGGCACAACAGCGTCTTCAATTCTTCATACAAATTCAAAATAATATGTTATAATAGCAATGAAAAATATAAAGGCCAGTGACCTTTTTCATGAAACTTATTATCAAATGTTATAATTTTAGTGGGATCCCTGTGCAAAAACAATGACTGGCTATTGACAAGTTACCTTAGTATGTTGGCATTTATTTTTAACTGCATAATTATCTCATGATTGTGACGTTCATTTTCATGAAATAATGATTCTGTGAAATTTGCTAAATGCTTAAGGAAAAGAAAGAAAAAAAAACACACAGGAATTCCAAAACCAAATATCCCATCCCAAGATCTTAAACAATTCAAATTTTCGAACACATGCAATAAGAAAACTATATTAGTGAAGGTTAGGTGTCAAAGTTGAAAGCTATAAGCTTGTGATTTATAGGCTCCAAATAAATAGGAAATAAAGATTCTGAATGTAGGTATACAATGGAGAAATGGATTGCACAGACTTACTAAGTATAGGGTACATGAGAAGCACTCTTCGTCTACTAATATCGGGTGGAAACTTGGCATAGTACACCTTGGCCTCGTCCGTTTCTTCATTTGTTTTGATCAGAATCTTGCCGATTCGTATCGACCTGCAACAGTCTCGCAGACCGTGTTCCATGGCCTCGCCTATGAAGCACAAAGACAATAGAGGAAGGAGGAAAAAAATAAAAATTCATTTAGTGACCTACCATTGTCAGCAAACACTATCAAATGCAACAACTGAAATTCATGCTCTATACCTAGTAATGAATACAATGCTTGTCACTGGTAAACCGTTTGATAACTTTTAATTATTCTAAACATTATAAACAAGATTTCTGATACAGTGTATAATAAAATAGTCATATAATTGTATGAATATTAATCTGTAACGTTAAAGGGTAGGATTTGTTTTCTTAATGTTATCTACTTCACCAGGAAAAAATCTGTTTTCAGGGGAAATGGAGAAAGTGAAGAGAATTAAGATACAAAGAGATAACAAGAAATTTAGAAGAAATGAAAAAAAAATAGAAAGAAAAGAGAAAGGGGAAAATTAAAACAAAGGGGATCTCACCACTTCTCATAATGCTGACGCCACAATTTCCATGAAGAAACTCCACTCCATCAAAGGGTTCATCTGTCGGTGTGATCACTTCACATGTCTTGTAAGGTAGCTGGTTCAAGCCCTCCTCAACAACCAATCGGATCTAAGAACATATTTCAAAAATCATAAATATATATAACATAGTATCAATGATAATGAAAATTGATAACGAGAACAGGTACTACTATTATCACAACAGAAAACTCAGACACTAATTGATAAAATATAAATGATAAACTAAATAAAGGAAGTTTTCAGTGAGAACTAATTTTACATCTATAGGCAGAGAAATACTGAACTAGAAAACAAGACTTGGTACAATTAGGTAAACATGAAATCAATATAAACACTATTATTTTCTAAAAGTGTTTTTAAAGAGATACATGGATCTTACCAGCCTGTTTGCATAGAATACAAAGTCTCCTCTTGAAGTTGTCCTGAAAGAAAACAAAACAGAGTTAAAAAAGAAAGAGTAGAATTACATGTTGAATAATGACCGAGACCTAGATCTACTACTGTACAAGTAGAAAAAGACCTCCTCCATTAATTGGAACCACAGTTCATGAAAATGAAATAAGCAAAGATCAAATGAAAATATGAAACAGAACATCATCATCATCATCATCATCGTTGTACGGAAGAAGTATGTAGTCCTGTAGTGCTTCCGATCATTCCTTCGAAGTTTCTTAAACTGGTCTTTAAAACAACTAAACGTGTGTGGAGGGCAGATATTTATGGGAGAAACAGCCCCAAAAACCTAGACTAGAGTCATGAGTAAAGAAAACATACATTCATGAATTGAAAAACAAGTCCTTGACTCCTCTCAAGTAAGTAAGTAAATGTTTTTAATGAATGAAAATGTACAAATTTATGAGAATTTTGTTGTTCCAAACAATATCCAGAAGCAGCATCAATAGACAATAGGGATATCAACAACACTTAACAATAACATTAACAACAACATTACATAGACTTGTAAATCTATAAAAACAATGCAATATTAGACTTTTACACCAAGGATTAGGCTTTTGAGTTTTCATTAAAAAAATTATTGACTCTGCATTTATTTTAATGTCATCAGAAGAAAAAATAATCCCAAACTTAACTTGACTAACGTTAGCCCTGATCAGGTTTTTCAATCATCAAATGATCAATGTTAAAAATGTTTAGAGCAGGTAACTTTAGAGGGACAAATGACAGCCAGGGACCTGGGAAGCGGGGGTGCTGGGGGTGCTGAAGCACCCCCAGAAATTATCCTGGGGGTGCTGCGTGTATTATTTTCCATAGGCAGCACCCCCACGAAATCAGGTTCCCCCTGTATTTTTTTAAATATGTTATAATGTACATAATTATCACATCCGACAACCGCAAATCATTTACATAGTCTTTCACATATTCCAATAACATCCCTCCTATAACGCGACTCAATCAAGCTCCAGCGGGGCAGCGCTCAGATACAGACGTGGTCGCGCGATAGCAGGGATGGACATGGGGTGGTTGGACTTGAAACTTCCAGGTTTTTTGTCGAATCAAGTGAGCGCGCGCCCGACCGCCCGTGTATTGTATACAAAAATTACAAGTCAGACAATAGAAATCAAATTTTACAGTCTTTTTCGCCCTGCCCCATGGCCCTACGGGCTGGGAAGCGGGGGTGCTGCGTGTGTTATTTTCCATAGGCAGCGCACCTCCTGGAAATCTAGTGGTAGGTATGATAAATGACAGAAATGTAATGAAAATGAACGACGTTTTGTAGAACCCCACCCCCCCCCCCACTTCAAAATTTTCCGACACATTGAAATAGTGTTTAAATGCACCCTCTTTCAGATCGGAATATCAAATATTTTCTGCTCGCGCTTCGCGCTCGCATTATTCATTTTTATAATAAAAAAATGTATTTAGAATGCCCAGATACTAGGTCTAACTCTAAACACGCGCACGCATGTTTATTCAGATACGCAGCTTTATTTGGGGGGGGGGGGGTACTCCGGGCTGAAAATATTTATATCAAATACATTTTATCAAAATAAATAAATTTTATCAAAATCTGATAACGATTAGTTAAGTTATTTAATTCTAAAGTTTAGCAATATAACAAGTTGGGAATAATGCTAATCTTTAAAATGCAATAACTGTGATATTCCTTGTCTGATTTTTAACAAATCTTTATTCTTATGTTGTTCGTCTGAATTTTCTTTACCTGTGAAAATCATTTTACATTCAGTGTAGAGTTTCAGATCAGAATATCAAAATTTTTCTGCTCGCGCTTCGCGCTCACATTATTAATTTAAGAATATATCCAAATACCCATCATTTTCTTGATTTACGAAACATGAATAGAATGTCCCGTTTTCAGGTCTGAAATCTCAATTTTGTTTCCGCTCGTACTTCGCGCTCGCATCAATTGTATAGTTTTATACCTATCCTCATCATGATTAGAAAAGTACTTAGAATCTCTCGTTTTTTGGTCTGAAATCTCAATTTTGCTTACGCTCGCGCTTCGCATCAATTGTATATATACCTACCCTGTTCATAATTAAAAAACGTGCTTAGAATGTCCAGTATTTAGGTCGGAATGTCAAAATTTTCAGCTCGCGCTTCGCGCGCATTATTTGATTGTTAATATATGTATCGTCTTCATGGGTAACTGCAAACAGTCCTTATAACACGTCCCTTTCGATCAGGCCAGAGCTTATATAAAAAATATCTGCTCGCGCTGATCGCGCTCACAATTATTATTTGTTACATACGCATCTTGGACCACAAACATTGCTCAAAATGTTCAATTTTCAGGACAAAATACATGAAATTTCCACAAAAAATAGCTCGCGCTCGAATTATCTAAGTATATATTTATGACTTATGTTCTTTTATAAGAAGAAAGCTAATATTATAAGTGACTGATATGTATATTTATATATATATATATACATGTATGTGTGTGTGTGTGTATGTGAGGGTGTGTGTGTGTTATGTGTGTGTGTGTGTAATTATGGAAAACAAAAATTGTGTCTGCCCCCCCCCCCCCCCACCTTGAGAAGATATTGCAGCACCCCCACTGAAAAAATCGTTCCCAGGTCCCTGATGACAGCTTGACTTGGCTTTAGCTAGTATTAGTAATGAGTAATATACTAAAATAGTTAGGGCATGATGACTGTCTTAAGACGTGTCGAGGTCCCCGGGGCAAGGGCATGATGTTAGCTCTAGTCTAGAAGACTAATGTTAGGGCCTACAGTCATGACAGTTATATTATGTGAAGTTGAACGTGTAAGATGTCTCCATTTCCTAAATTAGACTCACTTATCTCTGATGAGTGTTTGCAGTTCATGAATTTGGTTGTTCAATTTTAAAATCTTGAGTTGACATCCATACTCTGGTTCCTCAATGCTGTTTGATCCAACAGAACTGTCACTTTTGTCAGACTTGTCTTCTCCCATTGTCTTACTTAAGCAGTTAAGCTAGTCTAGTCTGGACGGTTCAACAGTTAGTCCAAGTCGAACAAACCTCGAGTCAAGGCTCAATGAGGCGCGGCGAGCACGTGCTCTTTGTTTTGATTTTGTGATCTGTGTTCCCACGTATTCAATTCGACGTAAGTTCTATCAAAAGAGATGCAGCACCTACTTTGAAGCACTTTAGGAAGATAAATTCTCGGATAAAAGTAAATTCTGAAGTATCCAGATGTTTAATCTTGTTGTTAGCTTCGAAACATATGCAAAAATGAGTAAATTTCACCAAAAATTACGGTTAAAAATCGACAAATTTAATCGCAAGAGTTTCTCGGGCCCGCGAGCGCGGCCGTTCAAAGTTTCAGATCACACTGTGACAAAATTCAACGCAGAGGGCTGCAAAGTTCATCATGAAAATCGCGATGGCGGAGAGCATGGGAAGTATCCTTTCTCACGTAAGTTTTCAGAGATATTTAGTCTTTTAATTTCGTCTTGTGCGTACGTTGAAGAATATATTTTCGTTCAAGTTATTGATATTACAATCATGTTAACATTTTCCGTCTATAATTTGATCTTTTGTTTGCCCATATCAATAATAATTGATTTTGGCATGACTTGAATTCGTACTCGTACTAGTTTACTTTCGTGCGTTCTGCTGCGCAGCGAGTATTGTAGCATAACATGGCCAAATATAGCCGGGTCGTTATGGCGAGACGTTCCTCTCCAGCTCCGCTGCTTGAGCTTTAGTTTGACCACGGTCGGGCAAGCACGATTGCATAACGGTAAATCTCGATTCTCGCATGCACTTTGATTTAAACGTAAAATATCTTTCTGACAGTATGTATATTAGAGAACTAAATTATTAAATAAAACCAATTAAAGGGGTTTAAAAAAAATCATGATATATTTTGTCATGAAAAAAACTTTGCATATTTTGGCATTTTTGCAAAATTTTGCATTGATTTACTTAGTTATGGAAGACAAGTTCTAGTCATTTTGAGGAGAAAGAGAGGAAAGGTAAAAGAAGAATGAGATGTATGAAAAAAGAGGAATTAGGAGAAGAACAAGATGATATAAAGAGAGAACCCAGCTCGGGAAAATGAACTATGAAGATTAAACTGTAAGATAAAGAATTTGAATAGGAACCGAAAGAGGGGAAAATAGGAGGGAAAAAATAAATTATGTGAAAATAAAGAGAAGAACATGAGAATGTGAGAAAGATAGGATGACAATGAGGCCTATCCTACGTCTACACAACCGGGAGAGGAGGACAATAATATTGATTGAGGAATCAATTTGATGAAGGAAATAAGACTTAACAGGACTAGAAAAGGAAAAGGACAAGGGGAGGATGAGGAGGAAAATTAACAAAACAAAACAAAAATGGGGAGAAAATGAAGAAAAAAAAGAACAGGACATGCAAAAGAGAAGGAAAAGTAAGGAATACAGAGAGAAGAACTGAAAGGGAGAGAAAGAGGACACAAGAAAGGGGATGAAGGGATGGTACTATTGAAGAAAGAATTGGAGGAGGATTGGAAGAAAGGAAGGAAGAGGAAATAGAACAAACAAAGGAGGGGAAGACATATAAAAAAGTATTGATGTGATTAGACTTGGCCTTTGCTACATCTTTAGTAAACACCATCTCAAGCCTTGCAACTCACACTAAATCAATGCATTGGTTATGTTGTTTAATTCCTATCCCTAGCTATCTCTTCTCCCCCTTTTCATAAAGGACTCTTAACCTGAGCCCTGGAATCAGTGGAATACCATGATGCATATTTTGCTCATTCTAAAGGCCACCGCACGCCTTACGACTGTTCGCGATCCGATTTTGGAACAAATCGCATTTTGCTCATTTTCTGAAAATGTGAATGGAACATATCATTTTATTTGAGATTAAAATTAATCGAAAGAATACTAATATAACCATTTTGAAAGATTGCAAGCCTTTCTTTTGGAGTAAAGGCCAATTTAGTTTCAAATCTTAGCCAATCATACGACTGCTATGACGTCATTACGACTAGATATTAAATTCGCTTTTATTCTAAGAAGGATGATAGCATAGTCACAGATTTGATCATAGGTATTCGTACGATGATTTAGAACTTTACACAGTAAGATATTCCAAGTTTCAATATTAGCATCAAATTCTACTACATTTTATTCTGAAATCGGGTCGCAGACCAATCGTAAGGTGTGCGGTCGCCTTAAGCAATTACACCTTTTTTTTTTTACCAGAATCATCTGGCACATATTCTTTTTATTTTTCTGTACAAGCATTTTGAGATTCTTACCACAACTGATATTTATTTCACCGACCACAAAACTTGCCATTCTCATGCAGCTTTCAAAGAGCACCAACCAACAGACGAGCGAATCAATGGAAATGGAAGAGACTGGAGATACAACATCGCTGGAGTCCAGCTCAGTGGAGCTGCTGACCAGTGAAGATCCATCCAGTGAGAGGGACGTCCCGGAGCTACCGCGGGAGGAGAGTGTGGACAATCTATCAGAGAACTTTGCAGATGCCTTAACCACTCAGGAAGGTTAGATTTGATCAAGGGGGTGAGGGGCCGGGGGGGGGGGTTGCATTAAGGGATATGACTGATATTTACAATTGATTTTAATTTTTGTACATGGATTGCCATAGACTTGAAGTTACACTGAATTGTGCAATCTTTGATGGTATCTTTATGTTACAGGTCCTCGATTTTATTAAATTAATTTGGTTGTATTTGGTCAATTAACCCACCCCCCCCCCCCCCTCACTGTCCAAGGCAGGGGCATGTATCATGTTATTTGAATGCATGCTTCAAATGGGTCAATTGATTAGGATCTTTGCAATTTTGCAATGACCTTTCTTTTGTGTTGATGATTCATCATGATGCACCATATGATATGCCTTTTGTTATATATTTGAATTATATTTCATTTACCCTTGAAACAATTATTCCTCAAACAATTACTGCTTATGAAGTATATTATATAATGATGGATTTAAAAGTGTGCTAAATATTTTTTTGAGACTGAGAGTTGATAATACATTTTGCAATAGGCACTAACCCCTACGTTCCTAGGCTCCTCCACTTTTTCCATATATCAGGGGCAGGGGGATATGATTTTTTCTCGTAGTGGGGAAAGGAAGAAAAAGGGGGGGGGGGAAGAGGAGCAAACAAATAAAGGTTTTGTAACTCTATGTGCTGTTATTCAATTGAGAATAAACTGGCAAAATACCCTGGTACCACCCCTGGAGTTCCTGTAATATCCATTCTCTTGTTCAATCAGAGCCAGTAATTGAGGAGATTGTCAGCAAGGAGAGTCCACCTGTTGAATCCATCCTGGTGCCGTCTGAACCGGTTCAATCCAGTCAACAAGTGAATGGTGATCTTCAAGGCAAGGAAGACGCGGAGACCAGTACAGAAGAGGTGTTGTCAGAAGGAGCGGAGACTGCCACCTTGGTTGTAGCTGAAGAGAAGGCATCCAAGGAATCCAAGAAGGAAGGAAAGAAAGTCAAGAAAGGCAAGTGTGAGCTAGAATTGGTCCTCATGATCTTTTAACCACATGGCTCTCATTAATCACATACCAACTGGTGTGATACTATCACTGATAGAACCATAAAGGCAAACTTGCATAACAAAACTTTCTATCTGTCACATATGATCACCCAAGTTGAAGCATTATTTTAGACAAGGTTATGTGGAAAATGAATTACTTCTTCTTTCTAAGATGAACTTCTCTGAAGTAGAACAGATTTATGTGGTCCCAAAAGATTTGTTCTTTGATTTAAAAAGTAAAAATTTGATGTATATAAAATAGATCATTTGGTTTAAGACGAATTGGCATAAGCTGCAGATTTTTGTTCTATATATTTATTTATTAATATGAAAACGTTGCCTCCTATTTCTTAGGCAAAGATGCTGAGCACATGAGCCGTGCCATCATGCAAGCTTTGAATGGACTAGAAACACCTGAGGATAAAATAGCTGCCTTATGTAAAAAATATGCAGAGCTGGTAAGTTTAGATACAGAACTTTACAATCCATTGTATTAAAGTGATAACAGATTTTACAGGACTAAATTGAAAGAGAATATATACTTGTATCATTTTTGCCTTAATGAAGCATTTTCAGATACTGTCAATGTTTAAATGGACTCCATGACCTGGCTTGTCTTCCCATTTTTATAAATTTATATTGTACTAAATTCACCCTAAATAATTGTCATTAATTTGTTTACTATGGCAATTTGTTAATTTTTCACAAACATGGCACATGATGAATTGCAATTTTTTTTCAATCTGGTAAATTTGTGTCTCTACAGCAATTCATGAAATTCTCAAAATTTAAACCTCTTAATAATAGAAGCAATGGTGATCCAATGTAAGTCACATGATTTAATCTTTCACAAAACTTTATTCTGGTTATGATAAAACTCTTCCTTGAATTGATAAAATAATTTTGTTTCATTTAGCTTGGTGAGCACAAGTCCCTTCAGAGGGAAAGCAAGACACAGACCAAGCAACTTTCTCAGATCCAACGAGAAAGAGACCACCTCCAGAGTGAACATGGGAGGGCACTCCTGGCCAAGAGCAAGCTGGAGAGTCTTTGCAGGGAACTCCAGAGGCACAATAAGACTATCAAGGTAAGCAGATCCAACAAGTTACTACTGAATTCAATCAGTTCAAACTGGTGATGGTGAAATTTAAATCTCCAGAGCGAGCATGGCAGGGCACTCCTGGCTATGAGCATGTTGGAGAGTCTTTGCGGCGAACACCATGTGTGTAAAATGTCTACCAACATATTCCAACTGGTTACAACTGCTTCAAAGCAGTTTAAACTGGTTTGTTTGAAGTCTCCAGAGTGAGCATAGCAGAGCACTCCTGGCCAAGAGCAAGCCAGAGAGTCTGTGCAGGGAACTCCAGAGGCACAATAAGACTATCAGGGTAAGCAGATCCCACTGGTTACAACTGATTCAAGCAGTTTAAACTGGTTTGTTAAAAGTCGCAAGAATGAACACGGGAGAGCACTCCCGTGTTTTCCTGTTTATTCATGGAAAATATGACTACCAAGCTGCCAATATTCTATTTCTCTGATTTCTTTATGATTATGAAAATCTCCCCCATCTATTTTTGATAAATTTACTGAAGTTTGAATATTATGTTTGGTAACTTTGTCTTTCATCATGTGTGTAAGATTCTCTCTTTAGATTTACCAGTCATTGGTGTAAATATTAATTTGGTTTCTTTCTTTTATAGGACGAGAGTCTTCAGAGAGCCCGAGAGGAAGATGAGAAGAGGAAAGAGGTTTCCAATAAGTTCCAGGTAGGTTTGAGGTTTATAAGAATGATGGTGCACTCTTACTTTGGTCAAGTTGGTTGTTAGATAAACAAACACTTGCAGCATGTAACCCTTTGTCAGTGGAGTGTAACTTACCTGTCTCGCAATGGTCCAAACCCCGCTCGCTGAGTTTTTTCAACAAGTTCCTGGTGGGTTTCAGATTTCTAAGTATGATTGTACACTCCTACTTTGTTAAAGTTGGTTGTTAGATAAATAAATATTTGCACCATGTACTGTGGTTGTCTGTCTGATAAAAATTATTTCATCCTTTATCAATCACAAAAAGGTCTAATTATTTGGCAAATTTGTACTGCGCTTTTTTTAGAATGGTCTGTATCATGGAAAGCTGGAGACCACAGTATAGGATCACTTTTCATTGCTGAAATGGAGATGATCATGGGATGAATCTTACTAGGTGTTGAGCTACAATGTATCAATATGATTGGATGTTTGTAAACTCACATTAGGTGTTGGACTAATCCAGATTGGACCTTGGTGTTTGGAAGTTCCCTTTCCCAAAGCTAACATAGAGGGCACATGTCTCCCAATCTCCAATCAGCGCCAATGAAGATGAGTGGATTGGCGCTGATTAGAGATTGAGAGACATGTGCCCTCTATGTTAGCTTTGGGAAAATGAACTTCCAAACACCAAGGTCCAATCTGGACTAGTGTTAGACCTACGGTAGAGCAGACACTGCTAATGACTTGTATGAATAGTCAAAAGTACTGTAAGCAATTCTATTATATGCACCTATGTAGCATTTCCTTTTATTTACAAAACAGTACTCATGAATATTTTTTTCTTCTATTTTTTGCAGCAAACAATCAATGAGATTACAACACAAATGCAGGATAATCACACCAGGAATATCAAGCTAAAAGAAGAAAACATTGAGCTCGCATCCAAACTTAAGAATCTCGTTGAACAATATGAGAGGAGAGAAGAGGTGGGTACACTTTATTATAAAATGTGACTTGCCACCTTAAAATGAATGAATGAAGGAAGGAAGGAAGGAATGAATGAATAAGCAACAAGTGGATTATCTTATCAACTTCAAATTTATTATTTTCCTCTTTTTTGCCTCCTTCCTCAGCACATAGAGAAGTTATTCAAGCATAAAGACCTCGAATCACAGCTCTATGATGCCAAATTACAACAATCAAATCTAGCATTGGCAGAAGAGAAAGAAAGGAATAAACGAGAAATTGAACTGGTAAGTAGCAGTTATGAAATTTAGTTTTGTAATTCTTTTGAATGATGAAATACAGAAATGTACTTATCATTATAGTTGCACTGCTTTTCAGATATATGGATCATATTCAACTCAATTTAATTAAATTTCTTAATTTTCAGATGTTGTAATATAAAATGTGGGAAGGTTGAAATGGGTAACACCTCAAGAAGCCTATGCTTGTCAAGCGGGTGCTCAGAACTTACCCAGATCTTCGGACATATAAAGCTTCAATTTTCGTACAATAGGTAACATACAATCATTAAAAATTGAAATAACTGCATAACAGGACATGCATTCTTACATCAGGGTATGTGTATTGTGTTGAACATATTTGATAATCTTCACATTTGTTGATGTTAATGATTTCTCTTTATTTCATCCCTCCAGTTGTTGACAGAATCGGTAGATTCAAAAAGAAGGTTGGAAATGTATACAAAACAAGAAGCACAGTTGAAAGCTCAGGTGAGGTTCACATTTATTTGACTTGGACCCTGTTACATAAAAGATGCATTCAATTGCACAAATTAGCTTAACAGGAAGTTTTGGTGAATCATGTAAAGTAAAAAAATTGATTGCTATAGTCATACCACTTTACTCTTCACCTGCGATACCTCAGTCGGTAGAGTGGGGTTTTGGATTCCAATGACCTGGGCTCGATTCTCACTTGGTGTGCTAGTGCCCTTTGGTAATGCATTAATCATCATTACCAGTTCCCTCGGAGAAGACTTAAAGCCGTCGGTCCTGTGGTTGCTTGCTTATAAGCATTCATGCTTTCTTAGCAGTCACGTAAAAAAATCTCTGTTTACCATTTCTATGCTGGCCGGCCTTATATGATTTTTTTTCTTCAAATTATATCGGTTATTTATGTACGATAAATCAGGAAATACTATTTCGTGGGAGGGATGGGGGGTGTCATAAAAAGTGTTTCACAGTATGCACGTGTATTTAACACACATTCTCTTGATGTGAGCACTGAAGTGGGTACCTATAGGTAAATAACATTTATTAATCATATTGTTATTGCCATCTCTTGTGTGATTATTTGTTTTTAATGTACTTCGCCATCTGGCCAGATTTGTCACATAAGTGCCATAAAATGCAACGGCAAAAAGATGTGTCTTACATAACCAATTTCCAAGTAGATGTTGGTGGAATGCCCAGAGGCCATTTCTTGCAACTCTCCAGTCTTGTTTCTTGTTGTTGTCAAGGTAACTCTTTTGCATCAATGTTGAATAAATAAATATGTCATCTCTTTTGTCTCTCAGTTGGCAGTATATACCGAGAAGTTTGAAGAATTCCAGAGTACATTAACAAAGAGCAATGAGGTCTTCCAGACGTTTAAACAGGAAATGGACAAGGTAAGGAAATATGCATGGTGTGTTAAGATCGTCTATGAATTTTACCTGTGGTAGTGATCATAATATAAGTTGGAATTGAAGCCAACAATAATGTGTGTGTCAAGTTGAGTGCGTTTTAAAACTTGTATTGGGTGAGCGTTTGTAGCATGGAATGACAAAGTTGTGTGACCTTTTCCATTTTGACATACCGTAAGTAACAGACTATAAACCGCACCCGTGGATTAACCGCACCCCCAACTTTGGACTAAAAAAAAAAAATAATAATAAAATCCTTCTCACATTTACATGCATATTTGAGGTACAAAGAAACAAAAACTAAGTTAAAGATTTCAAAGTATCCAAAGAGATTACCGGTATGCGGAAATTTGCTGTTCTTGATCAATTCATCAACAAATGTTAGCAAGAAAGAAAGGTCCCGGCAATATTGGCCACTTACACACTCACTCACCTCACAGTCACAGTGCACACACGTAGCACTGCCGTTCTTGTACATTGCAAACTACGATAGGCCTACCGTACCAGTACATCTTATCAAATTATGATCTGTGTCTTTCCTGGCGTAAGAGGAAGAAACATTCACATTTCTTGCATCACAACCTCACGATCACTTTCAGAATTTGTCTAGCATTCGATGTCTTAGCATGAATTTTGGATACGGGATTACAGGAAGGTTCAAGAAACAAAGAAATTGGCATTTTTTCCAGTTGTTTTTACGGCTTCGTGCCGTCTCTCATGCGTGGTGTACATGGTATCTTATGAAAAACAAACGGGGAAAGAAAAAATAAGCTGGCGCGAAACGGGACTTTGGAGGGGAGGGGTTAAAATGAATAGCGCCAGCTTAAGTCGCACTATAACCACAATACAACGCAAGCTAGCTTAGCTCACTCAACTCTCGCTCAGCTGTGACAAAATATTACCGAGTATGCTTGGCGTCTCTTTGAACTTAGCCAGGGAACTTCGCTGCTTTAAATCGAGAATAAAGTCGAAATTAGTGTCATGAAGGTGGGTGCGCTTGTTATGGACAATATTTGATTAAGATCATAATAATCACTTCTCATTACCCGCGGCTCATACCCCTCTAAACGTCATTGCCCTGGGCGGCTACGCCCGGCCACTCGAAGTGTTGTGAACTGGCAGACGTCTTACGTGTTCGGGAGGGGTTACGACGGCTGACTCATACCCGTTACCGTGGATAGACAGCACCCCCGACTTTTGCGGTTAATAGACCGTTACTTACTGTAACTTGATTTCAAAAGATTTTTTGAAGGGGAAAGGAATTGTTTTTTTTCCTTGATACCAGCTCTATAAGCAATGTATTCTTTTACTTGATCGTTCTTTTTTTTTGCCAGTGCAATAGAAAGTCTGCATGCCATCACATTGGGGTTATAAGAAATACACTCCTAATATAGTAAAACTTGGAAAATGTGGGGTATCTCAGTACACAAAATGCCAAACAATTATTTATAACTTACAAACAGCCCCAAGATAAATCTAAAAATGTAATACTGATTTCTGCTTTTCTCGCTTGACAGATGACAAAGAAAATCAAGAAACTGGAGAAAGAGACAAACCTATGGAGAGGTCGATGGGAAACCAGTAATAAATCACTCATGACAATGGTGGAAGAGGTAAGACTCGTCTTGGTTTATTCTAGTTGAACAGAGCTGCAGATTAGTAGGATTGTATTTAGTAGGATTTTTAAGGGGAAAGTGACATTAAATAGGATTTTTCCTTGTGAAAATGATGATTTTGGTATGTTTTTCAAAATTTTATAGATAAATAGGATTTTAGGCTTGAAAATAGGATTAAAAAAAAAAAGCATAGGATTTTTTCAAAGTTAAGGTTGGCAGCTCTGGTCAAAATGTTTGATCATTTGGGCTGCTTTTATGAAGGTTCAAGGTTCAACATCCACTAAGAAACCAGTAATAAATCACTCATGACAATGGCTGAAGAGGGAAGACTATAGTTGGTTTATTCTAGTTGAGTGGATTGGTCATGATGACTGCTATTATGAAGGTCCGAGGTTCAATGTCCAATAAGAAACAAAAAATGAATCACTT
Organism: Lytechinus pictus; assembly: GCF_037042905.1. Lineage (NCBI taxonomy): Eukaryota > Metazoa > Echinodermata > Echinoidea > Temnopleuroida > Toxopneustidae > Lytechinus > Lytechinus pictus. Next base: position 21,878,623 of record NC_087248.1, on the reverse strand, counting down.
ATGATAATGGTCATAGAGGTAAGAATAATATTGGTTTGTTTTAGTCGATGGGTTTGATCATTAGGGCAGTTTTTATGAAGGTCCAAGGTTCGATGCCCACTAAGAAACCAGAAATAAATCACTCATGATAACAGTCATAGAGGAAAGTCTAATGTTGGTTTATTTTAGCCAAGTGGTTTGATAATTTTGGCTGTTTTTATGAAGATCCAAGGTTCAATGGCCACTAGGAAACCAAAAATAAATTACTGATTATAATAGCCGAAGAGGTACATGTATGACTCATCTTAGTGGTTTATAGTAAGGTGGTTTTTTTCATTGGGACAGGCTTCTAGTATCTCTTGTGACAATGGTAGAAAATATAAGATTTTCATCTTGGCTTCTTCATTTTAAGTTGATAGATCATTGCTATGGGCTTTTATGAAGGTTTGAAGGTCCATATGTATATCGATCTCAGCTAGGCAAATAGGGTGGTATTCTGATAACATGTGGTTTATTTAAACCTGGGTTAAGTTAGAGGTCGTTCTCATTACGCTTTCTAAAGCTAGTTTACTGGAAACCGATTCAGGAGACCAGTTTGGAAGATCGCTTTGCTAGCGTTCCCTCTTGATCACACGAAAGTGTTTTTCAAAATCACTTCACGTGAAGCGATCTTGTTGCTATGGAAATGCTCTCAGTTGGGTGACACGTTTCGCACGAAATTTGAAACCGCAGCGTAGGCATTCTACACCTGTCGTGTGGAGTAGTGCGCTCAAAATGTGCGGAGATCGCTTCCCGAAGAACGGTTGTGTCCTCACGCTAAAACGAGTTTAACGAGGCAAAGCGATTTTGAAAACTACATCCCGGGGTGGTTTTCTGAACAGGTTGAAAGATCGCTTCAACCGTTCTCACTGCACGTTAAACTTGTTTCCACTAAACTAGTTTCCAGTAAACTAGGTTGAGGTATTGAGAACGGTGTCTTAGATCACATTTTTATGGAGTGCCAGTTATCAACTCATTCACCAATTTAAAAATAATTATTCTTATCCAACTGCAAAAAAATATTGTGAATTTGACAGAATTAATTGATAAATTATAATTGCCTTGAATACTGAAGAAATATCATGAAGCCCACCATTCCATAGAAGCAAGGTTTAAAACTCTAGTTTAGACTAGGGTTTAACCTGAGTTTAATGATCAGAATATGTAGAGTGGAATCCCAATATATATTTGGTAGGTCATCAGATTTCATCGCTTTCAGCTATTCAGTAGAAAAAAAGAAAAAAAACTCAGATGAAAGCCCATGAAATTAAATTGGAAATTTAAGCTTATTTTGATGTTTTTATGTTGTAGTTTATTATTTCATTTTGTCAAAGGCAGTCGTTATTGTCATAATTTTTGGGGTTTTTTTTACAGAAAGGGCGGCACGAGAAGGAGCTGTTAGATAGGAAGATCAAGATCAATAGACTAGAGAATCTATGTCGAGCTTTACAAGCTGAGAGGAATGCTCTAATAGGCAAAGCAAGATCATCACAAGGTACTTAGGCATATTCCTGGGGGGGTGTTTCACAAAGATTTATGTATGACTTAGGCTCACACTTAAATACCGAGTTGCGTACGGTATGAAAGGCTTGACCGCATTGGTCAGATCGTGTCATGAGGACGCGCACTACTGTGTATCTATCAATAAGATCGCGCGTTGCATATCATGTACGCGTCAGCATTTAAGTGCGACTTAAGTCATACTTAAGTCTTTGTGAAACACCCCCCAGATTGTTTTTGCCTTAAAACAGTTATTTTGTCTTCCAAAATCTAACTCAGATAATTTGCTTGTCTGAAATATAATGTTTCTTCATACTGTCAAAATTTCAAGATTTAAAGGTGAATAAAAAACAAGAAACAGGAATTTTTTACACCAGTTTTTCAGACTGCTTAAAAGTTCCACCAAGATTGCACAGCATGCACGTCCCATGCTTGAGTGAATGGTAAAGTTCAAACTGTGTTTTCTCCTCATTCTTAGACGCTCTCACTGCAAATTTTCTACACTCGATCAAGTACTTGTGTAGGTTACTGTTATCAATTTTTGATCAAGCTTTGAGTATGCTTTTTCAAACCAAAATCTCACAAATCCATTTTGGGGGACTTATTGGTTGGGCTTTGGGCTGGAGGGTATGATTTATTAATAGGATGTACGGTACCTCTTTGTATAGATGCTTCTCAATCCTCGCCTTCATCAGACCTGGTCACAGAACTCAGCTCAGCCCAAGAACCAACCTGCAACGGGGAAATAATCTCTAACCTCCAGCCCGAGACGAAACCCGCCTCCGATCCGACAGACAGTAGCCCTTCAGGGGATAGCAGCGCTGCAGCGAGTGCGGATGGAGGGAATGAGGACGACGGAGGGAGAGGTGAAGGAGGAAATGGAAAGGAGGAGGAGCAGAACGAAGCAGCTGGAGTGGAGGAGGGGGATGGAGAGAAGGGAAAGGAGGATGGTGAGAAGAAAGATTGTGTAGAGAAGAATGATAAAGCAATGGAAGAAGCAAATGGTGGAGGGAGCGAGGATACCAAAGTCGAATTGCCTGTGTCATCAGAAGCATAGGATATACCGTTGCACAACCATAAGATCCCTGAGGGGCACTTTTATCAACAATGTCAGCACTGAATAGATTGTCATGTCAGCTCTGACAGTTGCAGTCAAACCCTTAATTTTGATTGGCTGAGAAGCACCAGTCTCCGACTGTTGCTATGGTATCTGTCAGAGAAAGACATCATGTCGGTGCTGGCAAGGTTCATGAAATACTCCCCCGTTTCATAAAACTTGTTATCAAAAGCTGCTGTTACAAGCAACTGAGATTATAGTATCTCATTGGCTGGTATCAGATTTGTCAGAGAGATTTCACATTGTTTATCGATAACATGTTTTTTTGTGAAACCGGGCCAAGGGATGCAAGTTGAGTTCTCTGAAAATCAACTTACCATCTTTATCCTCTGCATCTCCCTTGAAGAAAATAAATTCCAATATCATGTTTTCATAAATCACTGAAATGATTTATTGTGTGAGTACCTTTGGCTTAACACACGAAGCCTTGATTCCACTTTTCATCTATTTTCCATTATTTTTTCCTCTTGCATGGTTTGATATTGAAATGGAAGCTGCCTAGGATTAGTGTTTTGACAAAGAACAATACATATATGTGGTTTAACCATTAGAAACTTAGCATTTTGAGAAAATGTAAGGCAAAGGAAACCTAATTTGAAATTTGTTAGTGTGTGATTTCTTTTTACCCATTCAAAGCTAGTTTCATTCAAAATCGACCATTCAAAGCTCATTTCTGAGTTCACGTTTAAGCAGTCAAAACAGGTGAGTAATAGGATCTATTTCAAGCATCACTCAAAAACTCACATTTTTCGCCAGACATTTGGACATACATAGCTTGGTTGTAGAAATCGGCACCTTTGAATCTGTTATGGCATCATGCTTGAATTGATTGTGTGAAACGTCGTCGTCATCAACAGCAGGTGGAATATAACAGGAAATGACAGAACTATTAAAGGGGAAGTCCACCCTGACAAAAAGTTTATTGTAAAAATAGCAGAAAAAATGATAAAAAATATTGCCGAAGGTTTGAGAAAAATTCATCAAATAGTTAAAAAGTTATTAGAATTCCAATTATTTGATTTGTGACGTCATATGCGAGCAGCATTCCTACATAGCGAATGGTAAAAAATCAATGAAATGTCATTTTTTCACTTTACTTTTTGTATATCAATAGACAAATCATTTCACACCCGATCTTGAATAAAAAACAAAAATAAGTCATCAGGAACCATGCAAAATTTGAAATTCATGCATTTTATATTACATAACACATGGGGCAGCTGCTCGTCTATGACGTCACAAATCCAAAACTTTGAACTCTAATAACTTTCTTACTCTTTAACGGATTTTCATCAAATCTTCACCAATATTTTTTACTATTTTTTCTGCTATTTTTACAACAAAGTTTTCTTCAGGGTGAACTTCCCCTTTAAACATGCTTGTCTGATGGCAATTAATTCAGTGAGAGAGAAAGAGTTTATATTGGAAAAGTATGGTCTCTCAATTCAGCTTTCAAATTTCAAGGTTGGGTCAATGCAATATTGTCATCTTTATAAGGTGGTTGTCCACATTACTCAGTCCCTCAGAGAGGACATTAAACCTCTGGTCATCTGGTTGCTTACCTACAAGCATTCAAGTTTCTAAGCAGTCTGGATATGGGGGGGGGGGTAAAACACTAAACCTTGAATTTGCTAAACCGCTTTCATTTATGTCTGGGGAGTTTAACATAAAAGGATACAGTTGATATTGACAATTGATTGTAACTTTATGTTCATGGTTAGCCATAGAGGTACAGTTACACTTAATTGTAAAATTGATTGTATCTTTTATGTTATAGGGTGCTGGAAGGAGAAAATTTGAAAGTTCGTGAAATGAGGGTCATTGATTCTTGATATTTCTCGTGTTGATTTTCAGTGGTATATCATCTTAACATGAGAAAGAACTGTAGGAGTAGGCCCTTTTTTCTGTAGGATTATGGTAAAAGACAGTAATGCAAACTTAAAATCGTTCAAACATGATTATGGTTTGTATCAGGCTGCTTATTCTAAAGTTAATCTCAATGAAGCATTTTTTATAATTCTCTGCAGCCAGTTGTGAAGAATACGTCCCTAGAGTGCAGTGGTTTCACAGTTCACCGTGTATTCTTCCATGGGCATATGTTGGTCGTGAAAAGGACCGCCCAAACTTGGCATTTCAACAAGTGTGTTCGTGTCGTCTTCATGAGAATGAATACATTCGTCATACGATTGAGTTTGGGTGGTCCTTTTCAGGACCAACATACATGTACCCCCAAGAAAGAATACATGGTGTACCATGAAACCACTGTACTATTCTTCTTCGCCATGGAAACCATCAGAAGTTACAGTTCCCTATTTTGACCGAAGGAAGCATATGACATGTTAACCCAAATTGAGTTTGCATTTTACAAATGATTTTTCCTTTCAGGCAAATTTCATAGAACAACATAGGTTCTGCTATGAGATACACTGTATGGCTTGTTTACCATCATGATAACTCATGGATGTCCTGTCTATGTAAATGACAGACACAATTTATTCTTTTACAGGAAATAACACATTTGCTTCTTTCTTCATTTTGTAAAAGTAGAGCAGAATAGACTTCAAGAATAGTTTTGAAGGATTATGTAAGCAACTCGCTTCTTGGGTTTCATTTAGCTGATGGATGATATCCCAATGTGTGGAGGAGATGGCAAACTGATATTTGATATTGAATATGTTGATAGTGCTGTTTATTGTTTGAGCAATGCTACTCCTTTGTGCATTTATATATGTCCTTTCACTTTGCTGGTGATATTTCATCTCTTGTCAAAAAAATATTTAACTTTTGAATACAGAGGCAGGTGCGGATCCAGGGGGGGGGGGCACAGGGGGCACGTGCCCCCCTTTTGAGAAGCAAATTTAGAATTTGTAATGTAAAAATGCCTTTTTTTCTTCTTTTTTTTTTTGCTTGTCAAATTTTGTCGGGTACGAAATATCCTAAATTTGTGGTTTTGCGTGTCAAAATTTTCCTCTGAAAAATTTGCCCCTCCCCCCTTTTGGAAAATCCTGGATCCGCCCCTGTACAGAGGGTACATGTAGTTTAATCTGGAAGTGCTCTGTATAGCAGCATAAATCTTTTTGGTAGCTCTTCTGAATGGAATTCAGATGAATGGTTATAATCTTTCAAAATATATGGTGTAGAAAGCAAATTGTTCCATTATTTTAACCCCCCATTATACAAGTAATGCATGAACATTATGGCGTGTATTCTGAAGTCGGGTGTAACTTTAACTCAGGTTTAAAGTTTTGGTTTAAGTATGGATAGCCAAATGTTACATAAATCACTAACGGTAGTGATATCATATTTCAGCTCATTTGGCTCTCAAATCATTCATAATAGTTTCGGAAGTGTAAATAGATCATTGTCTTCACCATCGATGAATCAGGAAAGAGCACAGTAAACATACAACCTAATAAAAGTTTTGACACTTTTGGCTTCCCATAATTTTAGCACAGACCATGGTCTAAGTTAAACCTTACTTCAGAATACGGGCCGAGGTAATCTATCCTCGCTTAAGTTGAGGCTATGTTTGAGCTATTGGATAAAGCTGTTTGGCTGAGTGCAATGGCTTGAACATATCCTCAATGGCAGCGAATAGATCGCTTAATTAGCTGTAAGATGTAAATGTTCATTTATCTAAGGTTAAATATGAAATAGCCACACCTAGTGGATTGTTTATAAAACATCACTGCGTTGGAAAGATTATGTGGGTACTGTGTAATCCTCAATGAGATTGTGCAATTGATACCACATGCACATTCGCACTTAAGCTGTTCTGTGACCCACTTGGCTCTATAAGCAAATATATTCTGAAATGAAATCTTGTTCGACAGGTGCATCCTACTTAACTCTATGAGAACTACTTCCTAGTATTGAGCTTTCAGTAGCACAAAATCATTTATTTTTTCTGTTAATAACAGATTTATTTATTGATTTGATTTATACACTTAATTACAGAAGAGAAAATAAATCTATTCATCTGAACTTACACTTATTGAAACGGAGAACAGTTTCATGTCTGTGGACACTTCTTCAGCTCGTTGAATTGTGCGTCGGGGCAGTTTGCAACAACGATTTTCCGTCAATTCATACAAGCTGAAGAAGCGTCCTGGATCGAACGTGAAACTTCTCTCTTTCAATAAAAGTAAGTCCGGATAAGTGGATTTATCATCTCTTTCATAAAATTTGACCTTTTTCAAACAAACATCAGTTGATTACACTTAATATTTTTAGATTCAGAAAAATTATGTGCTTAGGAACATCAGTATTAAGCGCCTTACAAATGTGAGTATTATCGTCATTAGTAACCCAAAAGCTGTTTTGAATAAAGTTTAGCGGCCAAGTTTTTGCTTCCAACACCAATGCTAAACAACCAGTGCCATGCTTGAAATCATTGTGGTCAGTGTACTGTGAGTTCATTTCTCAGACATGCAATAATGCGTAATGCATGAGACTCCCACATTAGGGACTCTTAAACTTGCTCATCCCCTCAAATCTCTGTCTCCCGCCTGTATCACAGCCTATCCCCATATACATTATACACAATTCCTGTGACCTCAAGCCAAATCACAGAAAATCTCATGCCTTGCTGGGGAGTGTTTCACATAGATTTAAGTATGACTTCAGAGTCGCACTTAAATGTCTAGTTGCGCGTGGTATAAAAGACATGACAGTATTGGTCAGATCATGCCAAGAAGGACACGCACTACTGTGTATTGATCAGTGAGATTGCGCGTTGCATATCATGTACGCGTCGGCATTTAAGTGCGACCTAAGTCATACCTTGTGAAACACCCCCCTGGTCTCTGAACTTGGCGTCTTTGGTTTCTGTGAATTCAGTCTTTTTTGCAATTAGTCAAGGTGTCTGTGGTGTTATCCATATATGGCTTTCATGTTTCACCTTTAAAACCCTTTTTCATTTGGTTTATACAATGTAATTTTTGTGTGTGTCTTTTTGTGCATTCGTGATGTCATTATTGTCATCGGTTGTCAGTTATAGCTCTTGTTTTGTGGTAACTTTAATGTGTTGACAAATTTGAAGTGACATTTGATGTTGTCTTCTATTTCAAATTATTGTTAAGTAATGTTTTGTCTTTCGTATTGTGAAATGAATGCAGATTGACAAAAGTAGATTTTTTGGATAAAATGTTAATATCTCATTTAGAAAAATACCTCAAATATTACCATCAGATGTTGCATGAGATTTTTGATAGAAGTAGTTTCTTTAAACTTATTGATTTGAGTGAGGTATATTTCGATGATTTAAAGATTTAATATTAACATATCTTTTGTTTTGTAATTGATTATGTTTAGCACTCTTAGATGTAATGATATACTGTTCACATGCGGTAGCTTATCTGCTTATTTCATGGGACAGCAAAGTATAGACTATTTTTGTGTGTTTTAGGGAAGCAGGGGGAGGGGGGGGGGTTGGATTTATCTCTCTATTCCACATTTATTTATTACATACAGTGGTGCTAAAAAGTTAGTGAACCCCACCAGAACATATTTCAAGTGTTCAAACTCTGCCATGTTTTAGATTTTTATTTGTGAAGTCAGATGATAAAATATAACATTCAGTACAAGTGTGTTTTTCTGGGCTCGCCGGACATTGTAGTGGTGTTGTCTGACGGGGTTCACTAACTTTCTAGCAGTTATGTTCAAGTCAGATGTATCTACTGTACCACATTTTTAGAGGGTATATTTTGGATATTAACTACATGTACCAAACTGGTACATGTAGAAGTCAAATACCTCTTTAGACCAATGTGAAGTGCCTTATATTTGTGTCTGATTCTATTCAGCTCTTGTCTGTGGTTAGCTTTTAACATACCTCTGAAATTCCCAGGGGGGCCACTTCCATTGACGAATGGATACCATGTGTGACCATGGGGGGGGGGGGGGGTTAAAAAAGCACCCTAAACAAGTATTTTCCATGTTCTGAAAATGCACCCCTTAACAAGTATTGGCAGGTGAAACCCTACCCTTTATAAATATTTCAAACAAAATGGTACCCTTGACAAGTATTCCCTAAATTGACCCCCTAAACAAGTACAACGATATCTTAATTGTTACGTCACGGACGTCGGCTTTACCTTTACTTTCATTGGGTTTAGTACCACCCCAAACACCTTGCTCAAATCCGACCCTAAACACATAGTGTTGGGGCAAAAAGTACATCTTTTTATATCCTCGCAAATTGGACCGTAAACACGTAGTTTTCCTAGCGAAATATATACCCCTTTTTCATTATTTTAGTGTTTTTGACACCCTTTACGTACTTAACGTGTGTTTATCTTGAAAAAGATCCTTTTAAAAATGTTTTTTGGTCATGCATGGTATCCACTCGTCAATGGAGGTGCCCCCCCCCCTCCCCCCAGGGAGAAATTGCAGTTTGGGGGATTTGTGACTTTTGAATGTTTATAGAAACAGGGAGGTGCTTGAGAAAGATTCAAATCTAACTTTAATTAAAAAAAAATTGCAGTTGAATTCCCAGTTGCATGTGGTTGTGGTATATAATGATAGCACGTGATCAGATCATTCATATCACACGTTACATGTGTATAATTAAATTAGATTATGCATTAGATATCATTTGAAATTTGAGACTATTGGATGCTGGCTTTAAATCGGACTTAACTCGTTCTGAAACTTCAGAATGTATACCCGTGTAGTATTCAAGAATTATGAGTAGTGAACTATTGTAATGTCAGTGAAGGGGACTTGATCTTTAACATGTTACTATTCTGTAAGTACACAGAAAATATCAAACGAACTGACAAAGTTTTTATTGAATTGGACAACAAAATGTAAATTTGAAGAATTCCATTTCATAAGGCACTGAATCCATTTTTGAAAGTTTTAGGGGAAATGCATAAATGTGTACTATGTTTGTACAGACAAAATGAAAACTGATCAAAAGCACATTTTCCAATGGCTGTCTCAAAACTGAGGATAAACTTACCTGCCTGAATAAGTATAACATCAATAATTTGTTTTTAATCAGAAGTGGATGAATTGCATTTTGGGAGAAATATTTGTGTGTAACAATAACTTTTAATGTACTTGATGAATCGGTACTCACTTTCACATGCTGACATACTATTGTGTGTTTCTGCTTGTTTCAATACATAAAATGATTGAAATATGATTATCTTTTTTTTCTGGTATCATATTACAGTATTTCATTTGGAGAACTATTAATCATGTGCTATCCATAATGTTCTGAGTAATTAGATTTGATATTTGAATTATCCATATAATATTTTTCCCCTCAGAATTCCTCTTATTGTTTCCTCTCTCCTTTGTGCTTTTGTTTTTCATCAACATGATATTGAGTTTTCCTTTATCTATATTTTATAGGAGAAAAAGTAAAGAAGTAAATGACAAGAAAATGACATTGTGTTATGGTTTACTTATGTATTTCTTTATGATGTGATAGTAATACTCTCTCTGGGCCATGTTGCATAAAAGTTACTATTATGGTAACTTTTCCATCCAGTGGTTACCATGGTAATGCTGATCAGTAGCCAATCAAAATCAAGGATTTCATGCAAGCTACCATTGCATGCCAAAGTTACCATAATGGTTACTTTTATTTACTTATATGCCCTAATATATTATATGAGTTCCACATCTGCATCCATGCATGAATCTTTGAAGAAAAAAAATGCTTGTGTCAAGTATTTTCGATATCTTGTATCGTGTCTTTGGAACATACTTTCTCCAAGCCAGGCAAGTTTGAAATATGCTTTAACAGTACATGACTGGACGTACACAATGATATCTGCATGTATCCCTTGTACAACTTTTTCACATCCTGCCTAAATCTGCAACATAATTATAAAGATTTAATATTGCAGTTAAAGGGGATTTTAGTGAAACATAAGGGAAACTTTAAAATATCATAACTTTCATATTTTATGTCCGATTTTGATGAAATTTTCAGCGTTAGGCTTGTTTGATTTTTCTCTATTGATTCAAATCAACATTCTTCTTGAGTGGACTTGACCTCTAAGCTTTAATGACACATGTAGGATGATAAAAATATAAATATTCTCTCTTTCTGCAGATCTACCGACCTATTGCATATTAATTTGTTATCAAGACAAGGTTTTAGTTTCTTAAGTTGCCATTTGCATCACTGTCATAGCACATGTGTATTAATTCAGCTATTTAACCTTATTTGGAAAAGAAAACAATTCCGAGTGAGCTTGGACAATTTGGTTACTGAAATATACGCTATTTATTCAGAATATCTTTGCAATGAGCATGTTTCCGGTACCTTTATTATCACTGTTTATGATTTGTAAGTATTCAATTCACGCTTGCCCAGGTTAAACAAGACATCACTTTTTTCGCATCATGTTTGAAGTGTCAATTCATGGAACTATGATGATGTATATATATGTATTATTCAGAAATATTGTGATAACAAGTATGCAAGTTTGGGGTAAGATAATGTGAATATTATTGATTTTTTTTTCTTTTATAGGAACACAATTTTGTACAAGACAGTGACAAACGAGATTGATATTTGTGTTAGGACTTTGATAGTAGAGAATTCGACAATTCACCTGTATAAAGTTTGAAAGTGACCTAAAACTTGGAAAAAAAATATGTCAATAAAATATGGGACTGTTTATCCATTGTGCTCTAATAATTATTTCTTCCAGTGTGTATGTGTAATTACAAAGTAGCGGATAGGGAGAAAAAGAAAGAGAAAGGATGAGAGAGAGAGAGAGAGAGTGTGTGTGTGTTGGGGCGGGGGATACAGGAAATGGAGTGGGAGAAAGACAGAGGAGACGAGGAGAGGGAGAGAGAGATCAAGACCGGAAAAGAACGAGGAAGCGGATGAAAGTGACAAGGTGAGAAAAAGACAGAAAATAGAGGGTTGAGGGAGAGAAGAAAGGGTGGGGGCTTGAAAGAGAGACATTTTAACGGCATGCAATCGTTATGAAAAGAACAATAAAGTGAGCACGAAGCGTGAGTGGAATTTTTTACTTCAAAAGATATAATGACCCGAAATGCTGGTTAATACCAATTTTCATCTTCTCTCATTTTCTTCACGATTCTTCCTCCTTTTTAACTGTTTGCTCTCCCGTTCTTATTCTACTTTCTCCTGCTATCTTTATTTTTTGCCCCAACTATATTTGAAATTTGGCAAAATAATAATATATATTTTTTTTTAATCAATTGATTTCCCTTCGCATTTACGCTCCTCTTTCGGCCCAACACCCAGCAGTGTAGGGACGAGAGGATTTCACCTAGACCCCCCCCCCTCGCTATTTTCTTCTTTTTTTTCTCTCTTCTTTTTTACTTCATTTTAGTTTTTTTTTAGGTCATTGGAGGTGCAGGGCTATTTCGGTACTGCTTTTCCCCTCTTCGTTTTCATTTTGATTCCCCAGTTCTTTTATGCCCCTTTCCCCTTACCCTTCTCCATCATTGTTCTATTGCTGGGGGGGGGGTGAAGAGTAACTAGCCCCCCTTCCTTGCTCTGGATTGCGTGCAATAATTTCATTTTCTTTTTAGCAATGGGGTGAGGTCACTCCCCCCCCCCCAAAAAAAAAAAAAAAAAAAAAAAGAATAGGAGGAGAATAGGAAAAGGGCAAACCGAGCTCTGAAAATTTTCCTTCTTATTTTTTTTCTCAAAGTATATATATATATATATGTACTTTGAGAAAAAAATAAGAACGAAAATTGTTTCATATGAGTAGAATTGGGCCAATCAAGTACGTGAAAATTTATATAAATCCATTTTTTAACTGCATAAAATTCCTCCACTTCTGGTTAGAATTAAGGTTACTATCTTGTCTGGCTTGGCTCCTATAGCTGACCAGGCTCCCTTTGGGGATAACAAAGCCGGCTCCCGCCGGCTTTCGGCGGGAGCCTCGGGGCTCTCCGCTGCGACTCTGGCTGCATTTGCAGAAGAATCGGTGCGTTAATGAGCTTCGCCAGCGTCCCTGCAGTGAATTTGAGAACTACCTAGATCTTGCATCGTTAACACAATCTTTAATCATTGCAATGTTTTGGGTCTTTTTAATATTTTGCCTCTTGTTTTTTCCCTGAGAACCACTTACCACTGACGTATATTTACGCAATGATTTTTTGTATGTATATTCATATGATCGATCTTTCTTATTCTACATATCACACAGGCTTAAATCCTGCTTCCTGCTTTGTTTTTTTTTTTACTATTTAGCTTTCTCCATTTGATATGACCTCGTTTGTTATTTTTGATAGATTTCATCACGCTTCAGGAGAGACGGACACAGTATGATTATTTTTTTTTTCTGTCCTTGCCTTAGTTTGCTTACTTACGTTCTTGTTGATATTTGTTGCTTGTTTGTTTACATTTGGCCTATTTTAAGTTATTCACTAAGGATCAGTCAAGTTTGCTTTGTTTTCATTTTTGTCCTGTTTTTCATCACCTTTATTTCCAACCCCCCCTCCAAACTTTGCACTGCACAAGGTCATTATATATCTCACACTAGTGTTCAATTCCCCTGCTTTATTTTTGTTCTTTCTTCTTTTACTCCTCTTTTATTGCCTTTTCACTGACACACATTTTTTTTTTTCTCCTCTTCTACACATACTCGGGAACAGGCACGTAGCACAGTGTATTGCTTCCTTTAGGTTTCGTTTACCCACCATCTCCCCTGCTAATGACGGATTTTTCTAGGTTTCCATTTAGCTCTCTAAATAACGATGACTTGTTGTCTCTCTCGGCGCAACATGGCGTTACTCGCACACTAGATAATCATGATAACTCCAACTATGATGCACACATACAGAATTTTATGGACAATAATACATCCGATCTTAATTACAATTTGGATGCAAATGATCACTTCGGACAGCTCACTACATCACATTATTTCACAGAACAACATTTCAAATCATACATTACATCAGATAACACTGGCGAAAGTTTTTTTCTTCTCCATTTTAATATCAGAAGTGCCAGTAAAAACTTTGATAAACTTAGACTATTTCTAGATAAAAACCGGTTTCCGAAATCTTCATTTATTGGTTTAACCGAAACATGGTTCTCTGATTATCCATGTTCCCTCTTCACACTCCCTGATTTTGATTTGATTGTTAACAATAGAACGCTAAGACCTGGGGGTGGTGTAGCTCTTTACATACCGCAACAATACGACCATACTCTTATAGCTAACATGACCATATCTAACGACGTTCTAGAAACCTTATTTGTTGAAGTCACAAACCCCAAAGGTAAAAACTTAGTACTTGGTGTTTTTTATAGACCCCCTCAATCTAATGTTAATACTTTTTTAGAATCTCTTAATGAAATTTTATCAAATCCTGTTTTGAAAAATAAAGATTGCTTTTTTATGGGTGACTTTAATATTAACTTAGTAGATTGTAATTCAAACAGCACCTCACATGAGTTTCTTGAAATGTTTCTTTCATATTCTTTTTTACCGCTTATCACTAAACCGACAAGAGTGACAGATAACTCGGCCACTTTAATTGATAACATTTTTAGTAATATAACTCAACAAATTCCCAAAGCCGGTATTATCCTTAGTGACATTACTGATCACTTTCCAATTTTTGCTAAATTATCTACAAATAAAATTATCATGAAAGAAGCATTCAATACTCCATTTCGAAAGATAACTGATGACAACATAAACAATCTAGTTAATAATTTAAATACAACAGACTGGTCAACTGTTTTTGAATCCACAGACGTTGATGACGCATATAACTTTTTCATTTCCAAATTAAACTCTTCTCTAGATACTCACGTTCCTTTTACCACTAACAGAAAATCAAATTATAAAAAGGTTCCACTCCACCCTTGGATTACTAAATCACTTTTGAGATCAATCAACCGAAAGAACAACCTTTACTATAAATACATAACTAAACAAAGTAACGAATCTCGCTTTAAATATACTTCATACAAAAACACACTCACTACTTTATTACGCATTGCAAAAAGAGAATATTATACCTCCCAACTCAATTTGTTCAAAAACGATATGAGGAACACATGGAAAATCATTAATGGAGCATTAAACAAAAACAAAAAAAGTACTTCTATAACAAAAATAAAAGTAAACAATACAACTACCGACGACAACATCTCAATAGCACAAGAATTTAATTCATATTTTTCAAACATTGGCAACAATCTGGCAAGCAAAGTCCCTCAAACTCATAAATCTTTCAACAGTTTTCTTGACAACCCAAATCCAAACTCTATATTTTTTAATCCTACGAACACAAGAGAAATTATTAATATTGTTAATAATCTACAGACCAAGAAGAGCCCAGGTTTCGATGGTATTCCTAACTTCCTACTTAAGAAAATTATTTTAACTATCGTCGATCCTCTGGTCCACATATTTAATGTTTCTATGAACACAGGGAAGGTACCTAACCTAATGAAAATAGCCAAAGTCATCCCCCTTTACAAAAAAGGTGATAATCAACTTGTTTCTAATTACCGTCCTATTTCATTGCTCACTTCGTTATCTAAAATTCTCGAAAAACTTATACATACTCGTACAATTACGTTCTTTAATAAATTCAATACTTTTTCGAACTCGCAATTTGGTTTCCGCGAAAATCATAGCACCTCGCATGCAATTTTGACTTTTATTAATAAAATTACTTCTTCCATAGATATAGGTTGTCATACTGTTGGTATTTTCCTGGACTTCTCCAAGGCCTTCGATACCATTAACCACGATATACTTCTTCATAAACTTTCTTTTTATGGTATCAGGGGGAAGGCCTTGGAGTGGTTCAAGAGCTACCTAACAGACAGGTCTCAATTTGTGTCAGTCAACAACGTTGTTTCTTCTACTCTTCCTATTACATGTGGAGTACCACAGGGTAGTTTACTTGGTCCTCTTCTTTTTATTACATATATTAATGACATTAAAAAAAGTTCAAATTTACTAACATTTGTATTGTTTGCTGACGATTCGAACATTTTCTTTTCTCATGATAACGTAAACCAACTTGTAAGAATTGTAAACTCAGAACTTATACATGTCACTGACTGGATTAAGGCGAATAAACTATCACTTAACTTACAAAAGACGAATTTTATGCTTTTTAGTAACAGAATAAATACAATACCTGACAACATAATTTTTGATAATACTGTTCTTGAAAATGTTTCAGAGACAAGATTTTTGGGGGTTACTATTGATAATAAGCTATCATGGAAACCACACATCAATAATACATGCAAAACAATTTCAAGAAACATCGGAATTATCAACAAACTCAAATATTTTCTCCCATCTCACACTTTACTTACACTGTATCATACATTAATATTACCATACATTAATTATGGCATTTTGGCATGGGGTTGTGCGATCCAAACACAATTACAAAGAATACTGTTGCTGCAGAAGAAGGCTCTTAGAATAATTTTTCAAACCCAATTCAGATCACACACAGATATACTATTCTTCCAAAATAATATTCTTAAAGTGAGTGATTTATATCTTTTCCAACTCGCCCAATTTATGTATAAACTAAACAAAGATGATCTCCCAACAATTTTTTCAAATATGTTCTGTAAAAACTCCTCTATACACGATTACCCAACGAGACAACGTAATTGTTATCACCTACCCCCTACCCGTACTATATTAGCGAAAAACTCTTTTATCTTTTTTGGACCTGTGTATTGGAATTCCCTGCCCAACGACTTTAAAGAATCTACAAACCTTAATATTTTTAAACGCAAACTTAAAAAGATGCTCATTTGTCAATACTCCACACCAACAAGTCAAGCTAACACATAACCTAAACTAAAACTACATAATAACTTAACCTTTAACTGCCAATAAATTTGTCAAACTTTACTTATAAAAAAAAACAACAACACTGCAACATGATACAATACATTACGACCTGTGCACCTGCCATGTTCCTCCTTTCATTTGCACTTTTTATTTGCACCTCCCTTATCTCCCTCTTTCTTTCCTTTGCCACTTTTCCCTCCCTATTATGATTTTGTAAGTACTTTTCTTTGGTGTTACCACTGTAATTATTATTATTTGAATTACTTTCTCTTATTTTTGTTGTCGCTTATTCGTTTTATTTTGATATTTGTGGATTACTTGTTTTAAGTTTGTCTTCTGTGTCCGTCTCGATTTTTGTATAGAGTTGTATTTATAGTTTGTTTATAATTAGTATTGAAACTAAGTTTAGGGGCTTGCCTTCTCTACAAGCTTTTGCTTTTCTTGGCAAGTCCCTCCGTTCATTTCTTGTTTCTTTTCATTGATAATATTACTGAAACAAATTGTAGTTTTGTTTAATTTATATTCAACATTTGTTACGAAATTTCATTGATTTGTCTGTATTATCGATTATATTGAATATGTATTGTTACTTTGATTATATTTTGAAAAAATTGTTGAACGGAAATAAAATCTAATGATTATAATGATTGATTATAACAACCCTAGCTTCATTGCATCTGTACGGGCTGTGAAGGGGGAAACCCTGTCCCGGGAGCATGCATGTCTTCGGCCCCTGGCTATATTTGGTTTGGGTCGAAGGTCGACTGCCCATTACGTCTAATTACTATTGTAACATTATTTAATTATGGTTTATTTTGTGGTGGTCATTGGCCACTTTTCATCATTTTATGATGGCAACATCAGGCCCAAAGAACAATGTAAAATAATAATAATAATGAAAAAAACAATCGAATAGGCTATCCAACTTTTCAGCTTTTTACTATATATTTTTATGCAAGCATAAAAACGCGTGGGCAGCCTAAATTTTTGATGTATTTTTTAAAAGTAATTTTCTTTGAAAATCCGATGGATCTTAATTCCATCATATACCTGCCACCCGATCCATTTCCTTTCTTCCATGATGTGAAATTTTTAATCTCATGCAATAACGTTTATTAATCATACAAAAAAGCGCCCATTATGATTATAGTGAGAAAAAAACCCGTGTATTTTTTCCTCGATAAAATAATCACAGCCGGGTTTCCACGCTTTAAGCGAGACTCAAGGAAATCTCATTTCCCTGCATATTATTCCCATCAGTTCATGCGCTCCATTTTACTCATAATCAAGTTATAGGCTATAATTCTCTTGGAAAATTCAAATAAAATTAGAGCCGGTGATGGTATACTACAATAAAAATATCTCAGTGCATTTGGTTAACAAGTGATGAAACACCGTCATTTGCTCTGGTCCCAAGGTGGATTTTTTTTCTTCTAAAGACCTGATATAGCGAAGTGAGCGAACAAAAGAGGGGGAGTATTATGAATCAAAATGAAATTACTATTGGCATGTTATATAATAGGCCTATATCAAATTATGCTACTGCGGCACATTTCCCCCACTGAACTTATTTTAAAGGTTAAGTCCACCCCGGAAAACTGTTAATTTGAATAACTAGAGAAAAATCAAACTAGCATAACGCTGAAAATTTCATCAAAATCGGAATCCGATGTAAAATAAGAAAATTATGGTATTTTAAGGTTTTGCTTATTTTTCACCAAACTGTGATATGCACAATTAGGTGAGTCAGTCGGTGATGTCCATCACTCACTATTTCTTTTGTTTTTTATTGTTTGAATTATACAATAATTTTTTATTTTTTACAGATTTGACAATAAGGACCAACTTGACTGAACCATATAGTATAAAACAATGCTATCTACACATGTTCATGGAGGAATTAATCATTGTTTCACTTGACAATGAGGAGAAATTTAGAATATTTCATATAATAAACTACAAAAGAAATAGTGAGTGGATGACATCATCAGTCTCCTCATTAGCATACCGACCAGGATGTGAATAGAACTGTTTTGTGAAATTAAGCGAAACTTTAAAATGTCATAACTTTCTTATTTTACATTCGATTTTGATGAAATTTTCAGTGTTATGCTTTTTGGATTTTTCTCTTTTTATTCAAATCAGCTTTTTGTTGGGGTGGACTTGTCCTTTAAGAAGTTCGAAAGTAATGGCGCAGTCATATTTCCCCTAAGGCAGCCGTACGGCGAGTCCGACCGTTTTATTCATTTTTATTATTTTGAGAGGAAATTCACCCTGACAAAAAGTTTATTGTAAAAATTGCACAAAAAACATGATAAAAATATTGCCGAAAGTTTGAGAAAAATCCATCAAAGAATAAAAAAGTTATTAGAATTTTAATTATTTGATTTGCGACGTCATGCATGCATGTATGCGAGCATCTTTCCCTACAGGCCTACACTATCGAATTTTTCTTTGAAAATTGAAAATGGTTTTTACTGCTGGACATTCAGAATATCAATAGACAAATCATTTTGCACCCGTTCCTAAAAATAAAAAAAAAGTTTCACGAACCATTGGAAAATTGAAATTTATGCATTTTTTTGTTTTTTATGAGGGGCAGCGGCTCGTTTATGACGTCACAAATCCAAAACTTAAAATTCTAATAACTTCCTTAATCTTAAATGGATTTTCCTCAAGTTTCTGCTATTTTTACAACAAACTTTTCTTCAGGGTGATAAACCGACCATAAAGCTGGTGCAAAAAGAAGAAGAAGAAGCTAAAACGGCTGCTCCATAACTCTCGAACTTCTTAATGGTTAATTGGCTGCTGCTTTATTTGTTTGTTAAGTTGTTTTTTCTCAGTTGTTTTTGTTTCCTCACGTGTCGATGTTCTTTGTTCAATTTGTTTTATCATCTATTTGTAACGTTATTAAGTTAAGACAAGCAGTGGCGTAGACAGGTTCGTACACCTGGGGGGGATGCAGGGCTGCCAACGCTAGTGAGGGCGCGAAGCGCCCGAGCGAGGGAGCGAAGCGACCGAGCGGGGGGAGGGTGTGGGAGGAGGGTGTCCCCCCTCCCACGGTAGGGAGCTTTTGCAATTTTGAACTTGTAATCTTGCAATCTGATGCATACTTAATGAGGTAAAATAACACACACAAGCGCGCACGCACACACACACATACTCACGCACACACACACATACTCACACACACACACACATACACACCCACACGGATGCGCGCACCACACACATACTACGCATTGAATGGACAGACATACATCGACAAGATCTACACACCGTGGCATACGAATACAGAATGGACTGACACATAGTATACAAATATACACTGTCTTGAGAGGTTCTGGTTAAAACTATGCGCAAGAGGTGACTCCAATAGTACTATTTGCTGAGAGGCGCAGCCCCGAAGCAAATGGTACTTTTGGAGTCACCGAGACCCATAGTTTTAACCAGTACCTCGAATAGAAGGCATGGTATATTTGTTTTATATCCTGCATCAAAAATTTATTTATTAAAAAAAAAAAAAAATTTAGAACAAAAAAAATGTCAATTTTTATCTAAAAAGATTTAGAATATTTTGTTTTCATTAAATTTAGATTTGAAGAAAAACAAATTCAATTAAAAAGATAAAATAAATAAAATTTGTCAACTCCCAAATAGTACTCCCAAATAGTACTCTCATATAGTACTTTCTGAAAATAGTTCAAATATTTCTGGTCATGTGACGAGCTCTCAACCAATCAAAAGCCAACAAATTTTTGATGCAGGATATAATATTGCATATTGAACCACACTACGTATTTATTTATCTCTGTGAATTTTGCTGTTACACCTCTTCAGAAAAAAAAAACCAATGTCAACTGTGTACACGCAGGTATAGTCTTTGTTGTCTTGATATGGGTATGTGGTTATGAATGAAAACAGCCTCTGTGGCCATTTGTGAATAGAACACATAAACAACAAACAAATAACAATATGTCTGTTCATTATAAAGCATAATGAATACGTACATACTATGCTTTTTTTTACCTCAAAGAAACAGGCATAGTATCCATAGATGGATATTGGCTGGCGGCTCATTAACATACAGATACAAAAAACATAAACAGTATCATATATGCGCGATTAATCTTGTGGTTATCTTGTGGTTTCCAAACCACAAGATAACCACAAAATACTTGTAAGATTTTCTTTTTTTTACCGTCTGAATTGGCTTTCACCGTGTGAATGCGGCTAATAACAATAAACACAATTACAATAATGATGAGGATTATTATTATCATCATCATAATTATTATTATTATTAATATTATAATTGTTATCATTATTATTATTACTATTATTATCATCATTATGACTTATTAAGTAACCAAATATTATTCCCCAAAACCTGGGGGGATGATTGTACATGCCATCCCCCCCACCTTGTGAGGTGGGGGGGGGGGATGCATCCCCCTCATCCCCCCCGTTGTCTACGCCCCTGAAGACAAGTAAAATGCAATATCGGGAAGAAGTGGCCGGGTCAAAGTGTTCCAACTTACCCAGGCTACAATAAAAGTGCCAACTTATTTTGTGTTTATCTTCCAGTTTTGGGGCCGGCCTATATAAATTTAGGCTAATTTTAACTATTATCTGTAAAGTATCTTATTCATGCTTGTCATGTAGGAGATAGTTAGGCCGACGTATACGAATTAAGAGAATTGGTGTAAAATATATTACCATTAGTGAAGAAAAGAAAACCACAAAGCTAATTTGTGAAATATAGCTCGCGGATTTTATGCGGCTATATACATGATATATACACAACAAAAAAAGTAAGTCTCCCCTAGATCAAATTGCTGTAACTTTTGAACCGAGTTGTTTTGAGATATGATATTTCGTAGGTGGTTTTCTACACTCATTAAGCAACTCCCGAGGAAAAATGAGATTTATCGGTTGAGTCATGCATGAGTAATTAAAGATTGAATTAAAAATGACCATTTTTGAAAGTCACAAGAGTCGTTTTTCAGATTGTGCAAGTACAAAGTTGGGCAAAAGTTGTTTTTAGGTAAATTTTATGGTGTTATGCTGTTTTACTATCCATCATTTAGCCACTCCACACACAATTTTGATATCGTATGTTCATGGTTGAGTGAGCACAATATCGCAGGGGCCGCGGAAGCGGGGTGGGGGCCCACTTTTTTCCAAATGCATGTACAAAAGTGTAAAAATTACCATACGATTGTAATTTTTTGCATGGTCAGACCAACCCCCCCCCCCACTTTTGGCTCAGCCCCTCCCCCACACTTTGAAAACCGTTCCGCGGCCCCTATATTGTGACGTATCATCATAGGGGTTTTTGGTAGTATCCTCTACAACTTGTTAGGTCATATCAAAATTTGAAAATGTTGGTGGCTCCCCCGATTATAAGCCCCTCCCCCATTTTTAAATTCTGGATCCACCACTGATTTGTCCATAAATTAAACTGATCATGAGAAATTGTTAGGAAAAGAATACATTTATGCAGTATAAAGAGTATTAATTCCTAAGTTTTCGAATGTGCTCGCTCAACCATGAAAATGTTAAAAGTTCGGAAAGTGTGTGGTGATAGAAATGATGGATGATAAAAACAACAGCAATTAAAGTCACATTTGAAACCGAATTTGCCCCCAATATTCACCTTATTACCCTTTAAAATGAGTCTGTGACATTGAAAATACCCATTTTCCCACTTTGATGCGTGCTCACTCATCCATAAATAAACAAATCGATTTCATTTTTGCACAGAATTCTGCCCATAGGTTGATAAACATTACTGCCAAGTGACATTGCTAAAGACAGCCTTGAAAAAAAGTTCCACCATATTGAATAAAGGGTTACTTATTCTTAAACATATGCACCCATAATGTACACAAGTCTATGAGAGAGGAAGTCAAACTTTTAACAAACATGAAATAAGGGGTTTGTTTCATGGACGGTTTTTGTTACTTCTGCCAACAGTTATTTCATGAAACTTCGCACATGGCTTCAGAGTAACACTATCCAAAAGGTGCGCACACCAAAATAACAATTCGATACGGCACAGAGTGGGGCCAAGGCCTTGAACTTTCTTCTCATTTGCATAATTTTCGAATATTGTGTGCTCACTGATGCATTAAACATCGGGATTTTCATAAAAATCAAATTAAATGAACCATGCAAGGAGGTTTGTGACAGATATCCATAGTTACAAATTGCATTTTTTCCAATAACGTAAAAAAGAGCTAATCACATTCCACATGTTCATTCAAGCGTGAATGCTTAATTAAACGCCTTTGAATCATTGAAGCGTGTTAACTGGTCATGAACATAACGAAAAAGTTAATAAAAGATCAGTTTCAGTTACCAAAATGAAACAATACTTGCCTATGATATTTGAAAACCGTATTTTTTGTTTTCAATAAGTGTTCATTGAACCGTGAAACGATAAATATTGTTGAAGATACTCTTCCCCAAAATAACTGTCATCATTTTTATTGATGAAAAAGTGTAAAAAATCCAATTATAGCAAATTTGAACTTGTGTTTATTCAACCGTGAAATTTAGCCAAAAAATGTATCGTCTTTTAGAAAGTACCTTTAACAAGCCTTCTGACTATTTTTCATGATGAGAATGTGGAATCAGTTCCAATAAAATGGAATCAAAGTCATGATTTTTGGCTTGTGACTTTTGAAAAGTGACATTTTTGCCTTCTGACGGTGCTCACTGTTCAAGCATGACGTAAAATACATCCATAACATTTACTCAGAGGGTAGCTTATAAAATTACCTACACGCTCATGTAAAAATATATCAAAAACTCGTATTGGTTCGGAAATTATTGATGTTTGTTCAAGGGGGGACTTACTTTTTTTGTTGTGTATATATACTAATCTTTGAAATTTTGGTGTACGTACTGTCCAACAATTACAATATCCTCTATATATAGACCTTCAGTCTGTTTCCTCAGTTATATAACATTTTATTTGATAACTGGTAATCACGGAGCGTGTAAAAAAACAAATCTGTAATTGAGATATTTAGGCCTAAACTATTACAAAATAATAAATGAATTGAAATTAATATTGAGTGTGCATTTTTTATTTTATTTATTTATATTTTAGATTTCTTGTTTTATCGCAAAACTTTGATGAGATATTCAGTGCTATGCTTGTCTGGTATTTATTCTTATTCGAATATCAAATCAACTTCATTTTTTATGGACGGGCATGATCCAATAATATGTACATTAAACCTTCGATAGAGACTAGTTGTAAATAAAATAAAAATTTATACAATGCTTTGACTTGAGACTAATTTTCTTCAGCATGTGCGAATTTCGCAATCGCTGAAAACGACATGCGTGGACGGTATTCATACAATCTGTAATTATGATTTAATGTAAATAATTCACCATGGATTTATTTGACAGAAGTGATATTCAGAAGTGTCTGAAAAATTTACGAGCGTCGATTCACCGAGATTCGTTGCCGTTGGACAGCAAATTATTACGAGAAGATAAGGTGAGTCAGCACGATGTTTACTACTTTTCTTGCGTTATGCTGCTGTCAACGTACCCGGCACTTTCCCGTGCAATTTGTGCGTAGTTCCGTAGGTACGGAGAGATGACCCGAGCTGTGACGGGAGTGTGAACTGTGCGTGTGCACGTGCAGGCAGCAGTGCAGTGCATGTGGTGCATGGGTTGCATTCACAGCAGTAGGATCGGGTTGGTAGTATTAAAGGGGAATCCAGCCTTGGCCATAAAATGCTGTGTGGGGAAGGAGAAAAATAAATGAAACAGAATGGTGAAACTTTGAATGAAATCGGACAAGCAATACAAAAGTTATAGCTGCTTTAAAATTGAGATCACTAATACTATGTAGATTTCAAATTGGCAACTGGGTTAGTAAATTATGACAAGGGGCAAGGACAACTTTCCCATAGGCCATGTACTTTATTATCAGGGATTTGTGGTTTTCTCCTAAGTACCCATTCCCCTGGGGCAGTAATCCAAATATAACCCATGTAGTATATTGTTTTATTTCCTCATGAAAGAAAAATATAATTTGAAATAAAACTTTAAGGGAAAATGACATTTTAGCCGTAATATGTATTGGAGTAAATGGAAGAGTGGTCCTTGCCTTAGTTACATCACTATGACATCCCATATGCGGCCAATTTGAAGTCTCCATGGGTATAGTGATTACCAATATTTACAAGTTTTAAAAATTCATAACTTTCTTGTTGTTTGTCCAATATTGTTCAAACTTTCACCTATCAACTTGTCTGATTTTTCTTTTCCTTATAAAAATACGTTTTAATTTGGGTTGGATTCCCCTTTAATAAAAATATAATGTTGTAACCCGCACCCGTTCCGGTACGGGTTAACCTGCCGGTATGCCCCCGATCGCGGGTTGCGGGCCGGGCCGAGTTCATTCTCAAACCCGCAGACCGTCATGCGGAAAAAAAGGGAGAATTAACGACGCATAATAAAAACGTCATTAACAATGAAAATTGAGTTAGGATCATGTGCTTCTTACGTGGCGGATTCTTTTAGAGACGTAGATATTTCCTTTTAAAAAAATGCTGGCGTATTTTTGTCTTGTGAACAGTGAACAGGACTGAGACAGTTCGACATAAATACATCAGTTGCTCTTTCGAAGAAGGAGCGCGCGCCAGTGCAGCGCAGCACAGTAGTCGATCTAGTCAAAAGCAATCGCATAGGCCAATGAAACTCGATGTCGAGTTTCCCGTCCCGTTTTTTCCAGCTCATAATGAGGATTTCATTATTCATTATTTTCCAGAAGATGAAAGTTTGACCTTTTGTAACCTTTGAACGCACGTTTATTCTGTGGAACTGTCTTGAAGCCAGGGAGCAAATCAATCATTTTTTTTCGGGGGTTCCATTTTCATTTTTTATAATATTTCAGGGTCTCCATTTCTACCGTTTTGGAGGCTACTTTTTTCATTTCGGGGGCTCTTTTCAAATGCTACGTTTTTGTATTTTGAGGAATCCCTGTTCACTTATTAAATTAATTATTACTTATTGTTTAATATTGCATGATTTTAAAGTTATTTTTTTCATGCTTAGAATCTTGGATGTGGGTGTGTTTGTGTGGGTGTGACTATGAGTTGAACTTGGATATAAATGAATTCAATATCTAATTTCTACTCCATCTAATTCCAGTACTTGGCCATGTAATAAAGGCCCACATACCCTAACTTTTCCTGATGTTCTTTGAAAACGCAGATCTCCACGAAAATTGCATTTCTCTATGGGGGAGTCTAAATTTGGTGAGAATGAACTCATTAATAACTTAAATATACATGACAATGAAGAAATCATCTAACTTTATTGGCAGTTTTGAATAATATTCCCGAAATATAAACTCTGTCTGAAACATAAAATCACCATCATTGAGGCCTTTACAGAGCGAACTGTCCCCCAGAGCTCTGGCGGAGAGACAGAGCTCAGACTGGCTAGCTAGTACAAGCGCCAATGCGTACGTGCGTGAGCCTCCCGTCGGCCTTGTAAAACAGATTGAGTTTTGTTTGATGATTTTTTTGTCTGATATGCCGTATGACAACTCACCAATGCGAGGTTACTAGACTATGGGATTTATTGAGGTAGCTCGACCAAACCTCGAGCGATGTTCGTGCAGGCTCCACTCCACTTCACTACCGCTACATCGGGTAGGTAGAGCGTAGTGTAGCAGAAGTGAAGTTGAGTGGAGCCTGCACGAACATCGCTCAAGGTGTGGTTGAGCATGCAGTGTCATTCCATTCACAAGAAAAAACAAGAAAAGAATTACAGGTATTTACATGATATACAAGTAATTGTGACTGAAAAGCTTATATTAATGTTTTATATCAGTTCTGAATCTAGATCTATGTCAAAATAGTAAAATAATGAATTATTTTCAGAATTTGATTTTTAAACGCGGTCCAAATTTCATAACGCGGGCGGGCGACGGGAAACTGAACATCGAATTTGCTGGGCAGCCTGGGCTACATGTAGCTAGCGCGTGCTGAGCTGCGGCTCCGATCCGAGGAGTTAATTGCGCAATGCTTTCGATTACGAGATCAGAGCCGACCCATTTCCGGTACAAAGTAACCCCAAAAACATTTTCTCTCCGGAATAAAAGGCGAATTTGCAAATTGTAAGTAAATTCACTCTAGGCTAGGTTAGTAGTTGGCATATATTTTCGTGATTTGAGCCTGTATAGTGTGGGGATTGCAGAAATAATTTTCATTTTTCAAAGATAAATTTACTTGCGGGTTAAAACCCGATGGGTCAGCGGGTCCCGCTTGCAAATTATTGGATTATACGGGACGGTACGGTTCGGGTTTTCACTTGCGGGTTACAACATTAAAGGAGAATGAAACCCTTGAAACCAGCTGAATCCATATCAAAGAGAAAAATCAAAGAAACATATTGTTGAAAGTTTGAGGAAGATTGATTGAATAATAAGAAAGTTATGAGCATTCGAATATTGAGATCACTAGTGCCATGTAGATCCTCCCAACGGCAATGCGACCAAGATCTGTGATATCACACACGTACAACTCCCTCATTACTTTAGTACTTATTTCACTTATATTCTCACTTTTATAGAGTCTATCACAAGGTGAGGTGTTCTCTTTATGAGATGACAAGTACAGAGGTTCGTACAACATTATATCATTGATGAATCGTTTGTCATATGATTAGAATGAGCAAAAAGAGATGTTTTGGGGTATATTTTCAGTGTCCAAATGGGAGAGTTGTACGTGTGTGACATCACAGATCTTGGTCGCATTGCCAATGGGAGGATCTCCATAGCATTAGTGATCTCGACATTCAAATGCTCATAACTCTTTTATTGCTAGTCCTATTTTACTCAAAGTTTTGTTGATCTTATTCTTTGATTTTTCTGCTTTCACAAAAGCTAACTTGCTCCAAGAGTTTCATTCTCCTTTAAGTAAATATGCTGGTTGATTGAGTGTGATTGAGGCTTAGATTAGTAACTTAGAATGGCGTGGCCTGCATGGCCTGGTTGAATGGGGAGTGTTGTTTACTCTCAAGTCTCATTTAACTTGACTTTAAGTTTAACTTTAAAAGTGGTTTGATCCAAATCTAAATCAGAAAATAAGACAAGTCAGAGAAGCAGTGTCAAAAATTTGAGAATGCTTCTTTTTTCTCTTCAATTTTAAGAATTTCTGCCTAAGTTTGTCATGTTTGTCTTGAAATATAATTTATAAATTTAATAGCAAGACACCAACAAATTCTGATGTGTATTAATGAGAACAAAACCTTTAAATTATTGGTCTAAAACCATGAAAACAAGACAGAACTAGTAGTGGTGTCATCACCTAATATCAGTTTCTGCGCCAATCACAAACAAATGATCACATTCTCTGTACCGTTATTATCGTTGTGATCTTACAAATTCAATGCATTGCCACATGCTAGATAAACTTGAATCATCATGTTAAACTGCCGCTGAGTTTATGCTTGAAGATTTTCTTATTTCACGAAGGGACATGTGTGTCCACCACTGCACATCAATGTTCTTTGTTAAACTTTAAAGGACAAGTCCACCCAAACAAAAAGCTGATTTTAATAAAAAGAGAAAAATCCATTAAGAATATTTGAAAATTTCATCAAAATCAGATGTAAAATAAGAAAGTTATGACATTTTAAACTTTCTCTTAATTTCACAAAACAGTTATATTCATATCTTGGTTGGTATGCAAATGAGGGGACTGGTGACATCATTCACTCACTATTTCTTTTGGATTTTATTATATGAAATATCCCAATTTTATCCCTGTTGTCCTGGGAAACAAAGTATTATTTCACCGTGGACATGTGGTATTACCATTGTTTTAACATTTCATGGTTCAGTCAAGTTGGTCCTTATTGTCAAATCTGTAAAAATTGAAATATTGTATAATTCAACAATTAAAAATAAAAAATAGTGAGAGACATCATCGACTCTCTCATTTATATGTCACTGAGTTGTGCATATAACTTTTTTGTGAAAAATAAGCGAAAATTATTCTTATTTGGCATTCGATTTTGATGGAATTTTCACCATTATACTTTTTTTTATTTGTCTCTATTGATTAAAATCAACTTTATTCTTGGGTGGACTTGACCTTTAAATTTATGTCTATTTTAATAATTTTGTTCACAATCAATAATCAAAATGATGAAATATAACATGGTAAATTGCCAATTCGTCCACTGCCAACTTGTCCACTCACCACATGGTCTACCTTAATTAAGTCTAATGCTATTCCTTCCATCAACATTTCATCTAACAACCATTTGATCCAATACCCATTTGGTCTAATCATCACTTTGTCTAATCACCAGTTTGTATATGATCATTTTGTCTCACAACCAGTTGGTTTAATATTTGTTTTATTTTCATTCATTTTGCCCAAATGATGGTAGACCAAATGATAGTAGATGAGTTGGCAATTGGACGAATTGGCATTGGACCAAATGAAAATAAACCAATAAAACAAAGGCAAGAATGAGCTCAAAGTCAACTCAAATTATACCCCCAAGGTCTTCTTCAATGTGTCTTGTCTCTCTTACCACATGTGCTCATCTTTATATCCTCCTAGCTCCTGCAAACCTGCTCCCACTCTCTATCTCCCCCCTTCACCACAGCCTTTAAATCTTTCCTCATCTGCTTTTAAACTGAATTCTGTTGTTTCGTTTGCCCTCTTCTAATTTCTCACTCTACCCGTTTTCTTTCTATCTTCTTTCTATTTCTTTTTTTTTCATTTTAAATTATTTTATCATGTTCTTAGTCTTTTTTTGGTTGTTTGGTCTATTTTTCTCCTTATCCTCTTAATTTCTTTGTCTTATATATTTTCTTCCTACATGTAAGTCTACCTTTTTTATTGAAATTGTAAACTCTTTCTTCTGACTTGTTTTTGTTCTTCAAACTTCTTCCTGCCAGTTGCTTCCAAAACTGTATTTACAACCAGGAGGGTGTTTCATGAAAGTTTTCAACACTGACTAAATTGTCAGTGCTGACTATTTCAGTGAAATCCTCGGTTTTGATTGGCTGAGAGGCACAAGACTTTGACTGTTGCCATGGAAACTGTCAGAGAAAGACAACTTGTCAGTGCTGACAACTTTCATGAAACAGTCCCCTGTACAACAAACTGAGCTGACTAAAAATATTAGTTATCTGAAGTATATTATTTCAGTGGTTTTGATTAATTAATTTCTTCAATTTCATTTTTTGCCAGATTTTAAGCAGCATTGACAAGAAGAATCTCCTTGACTACTTGAGTGAACAGCTGATTGTATCAGACCATACAGTTGCCATAGCAACATCATTCTCACCTTTTCTCCTTGACCTCTTGGAGAGGTCATGCCAAAGGTCATCTTCTAGTCAGTTTTCATTGGATCGTCATGAGAGGCTATGCGCTGCCTGTTCTCGGCTTGTTGGTTCCTTTCCAGATGCTCAGAAGTGAGAATATTATTTATTTATTTATTTATTTATTTATTAGAACATATTTATTCAGGTACAAAAGATCAGCATAAAACTGTTTTTCATCAATGACCTGATGAAAACATAAAGAACAACATAAATCATCATATCATACATGAAAATAATGTCAAAATCTAAGTCAAAGATAACAATACTTAGTACATGTAACATAAATAAACAAATATTGTTACTTAAATGATAATATGAATCAAACTAAAATATTTTAAGTTATCAAAAGGGAACAGTTACTAATTTTAAAACTACTAATTGTATAATTTATTCGCTGATAAAAACACTGAACAATGAAATAATTATGGTATGGTATTATAGAAAATTGAGTGAAACAATGGCAATCAGTTATAAATGTATGTCTAAAACTATAAAATAAATATCTGAAGGGTTAACTACAACTATTTTTGGCATCAAATGAATGATGTTTGTAGGGAAACTGATCAGGGCACTGTTTCATAAAAAAATCAATGATTGTAACTTTGCAATTATGGCAACTACCATTGAAACCTTGATTTTGATTTGCTGCTGCTGAACCCTGTTACCATAATGGCAGAGTTACAACAGTTGTGTATCCTTTTTGAAGTGGACTCCTGGTATATTTTGTTTTCTTTGATGCAAGCTGTACCTATACCCAATAACTCCACCCTCAAGTATAGTATGCTTTGTTGCTGATATAATCAAACTTTAAGAAAAAAAAATTTCAGATCAAAGAAAAATTTATGCGAAACTCTGAGGAAGTGGGAGGGGTGATGAGCCCCCAGGGGACTTTATTACACTCTTTCTATCAAGTTTATTGTTACATAAGAGTTGTACAGTTATGCAGAGCAGCCAATTAGTCGTAAGATTTTATCCTATTTAGGAATTTCAAAGGGGAAAGTGACACTAAATTTGATTTTTTCCCCTTGAAGGATTTTTGAAACTTGATTATTTTGGGTATATTTTTTTTAAATTTTTGATAAAAATCGGATTTTAAGCTAGAAAATATGATAAAAAGAAATAAAGAATATGATTCTTCACAGTTGAAGTTGGCTCTGAGTTGTATGGAATATCGCTTTTCTGTTTTGATTTCTATACTACAGGCAGTACTCATTTCTTTTCCTTTTTTAACTGATGTCTGTTATGTCACGCCATTTTCTTGCTAGGTTCATTGAGAAGTATCTTCAGACATCTCCCCCTGTCTTTGAGAGATTGCTGAAGACCAAATCAAAAGCAAAGGTAACGTTTCCATTTCTATTTCCAGAAGACCATCAATGAGTAATCATAGTGTTTTGGGTACCTTCTCTTCTATTTTATGATAAAAAATTGGTCCTATTTAGATTTAAAGTCCAGTTAGTTTGTTAGCCTTGTCTATATTACAAGACTGTACTGGTTTTAAAATGTTGCATTTTGAGTCTTGAACTAGGACAGATATGAATAGTTGATGACATATGCTGCTGGTTTGTTCACCATTTAACACACACCCCTCAGTCACTTGTTTTAAAGCCATTATATGATATCCTCCATGCTATCTGTCACATGATCAAGAGTTGGACAAGTTGTGAACACTGAACTTGCCAAAACGTTTTTGTACAAGGCACATCAAATGCAATGATTGAATTGTTCTCATTCTAAGCTCTTGAGAGTGTTTTAAAGAGATTATTGTTGATCTGAAATCGATGCTATTTCATTAAATATCAAAGTATAATTGATTTTGATTACCTATGTTTTGCAGAAGAATGCATCTTATCGTGATATAGCTCTGACAGCAAGACGTCTTGTTGAACATTCCCCTAACACGTATGCAGATATGTGGGACTGGAGCCCATTCCTTGGTCTTCTAGAGTCACATGATGTAGAAACAAGATGGTGAGTCTATGTGTTGTAGGAATTTTGTAGGAAAAAAATGTTTATGTGGAGAATATTTTTTGTGCTCCTGTTCAAGATAAATAACCTTTTGTATCAATCATCATAAAGGGGCTTTTTTGTAATATTTTTTTACTTGGGGTGGGGGTAGTGATGGGGAAGGGGGAATAGTCATAAATGGGCGTATAGTAATTCTTTGTCTAAAGTCATCTGGGCCCCGTTACATTATAGTAACTTTGCCATCCTATTGTAACTACCATGGTAACGCTGATCACCAACCAATCAAAATCAAGGATTCCAGACAAGTTACCATTGGATGGCAAAGTTACCATATGGTAACTAAAGTTACCATAATGGTAACTAAAGTTACCATAATGGTAACTTTTATGCAACGGGGCACAATTCTAGTTTCCAGATTACTTTGAAGGACAAAATTGCTTTTTTGCCATATTAGTTATTTAGATAATTTCCCTTGTGTATTCTTCATCCAATCAATGCATGATGGTCAATGCTCTGTCATAATTCATTATATTTCCATGGCATACTAACCCCAGGCAATGATGATAAAATCATCCTGGGTAAAAATACCCAAAATTATTCCCCCTACCTTTAATTAGAAAGTTTGTCGCACTGTCATTAATATGTAAGCACGGTCCGAATGGATTAGCAATGAATTATCATTCATGTATTGATTCTTGGATTTTAAAAAATCTTTACAGGCATGCAGCTAACACAGTGGCTTGTATAACAAAGATGGGTGGGAGATGCCGTTCTAATCTTTTCTCATCTCTCTTCACCAAAGATGAAATATGCTCTTACCAATTAAGGTAGGTATAACAATTATGAAACTAATGATATGATAATCATTCAACTAATTTGTTCTTGCCAGGTACTGATGCACATGACCTAGGTCAATATATTGATTGGCAAGTTGATGTCTAATTTGTGACATGTGACAATAAATGTTAGACATGTACTTTAGCCAGAATTTATGGAATGAATTGACCCTGTCATTTTGAATATTCAAAATGTTTTGGAAAGATGCAGGAAAATAAAGGTTATTTTTATGTATAGAAGAAGATGACTTTCATTATAAAGTATTCTGCCAGTGTCAGGCCATCTTGTAACTAGCATTAGGTAGCCTACATGTAGTAGGTAATAGAAATTTAATTTTTCTCTTTTCCTCTTTTCGTCCTTTCTCGTCTTTCCATTTCAATCTTTCTGCCTGTATTTCCTTCCCTTCTTCATATTACACATGGTGAACCGTAAACCTTCTCCATGTATGGAAGTTGTAATCCAGTCATTGCAAATGGGTTTTGAATTTAAATTGAGTACCTGTGTGTCTAACACTAATTGCCAAGGATTTTTCTTTAAAGTAATTTCCTTACTTAAGTATGCCATTATACATATATAATCCATCTCCTAGCTTGTTTTATTGATTGCAGAAATGTAGTCTTTACTGCTCTTTGGCCCAAATTCACATAGGTGGTTATGGAAACCACCTGTTGAACCCACGGTTATGCAAATTTCCAGTATTTATTACGCTCAATTTGCTACGTATACTGAAAAGTGTCTGATACTGATGCGCACTATTGTCACATTGAGCCAAATTGACGCTTATTGCCATGGGTAAGTAAACTATTTTATTAATGAGTCCACTGTTTTGATTGAATGAGTCCACTGTTCAAAACAGTGGAATCATGAATAACTTGGTGTGGATAACAGGTGTCAATTTGTGCACTGTGACAAAAGTGTGCATCAGTATTGGTCATTTTTTTAGACAAGCTGCAAATTAAGTGTAAATTATACAGAAAATCTGCATAAACTGTGGGTACAACCGATGGTTTTCAAAACAACCTTTGTGAATTCGGGCCTTTATGTCAAAGAATATTATAGGTAACTGATTTCCTTTTTTAATGAACAGGGATGCAGAGACTATAAATCAACAGATATTTGGGGATCAGGACAGCTCTGAGGTCATGACCTTTGACCCTGACCTTCATTCTGCTCAGAAGAGCGATGGTCATGACCTCTTACTGAAAGACTATCATGACAATGTGGTGTCAGTGTGTGGCGTCCTTCTTCCCCGAACAAACATACAGGATACAGCTAAGGTAAAAATATGTCTGTGCAATGCAATCAATAACCGACTATACCTTACTCATAACTTTAATATGAGCATGATCTTAATTTGAATATGCAGTGTTCCCAGCCCATCAGGGAAATCAGGGAATAATTTTACTTTTTTCCAGTCAGGGAAAAATCAGGGTATTTGATAAAAAAATACCAAAAATCAGGGAAAAATGCCTCAAATTAGGGAAAAATCAGGGAATTTTGATTGGCCCGTAAGTCGAAAGCACGGTAGTCAGTCAGACTCTGTTATATTTTGTTGCATATCAAAATAACATCCACTAAATGACTGGTTATGGTGGTACTGATTGGTTTTACATTATTGTTTTTATACTGAAAATACATGTAATTCACTGCAACATCTTAGAAAACATGAGAAACTGGGAATGGGTTTAAATAATTATCAGGGAATTTTTAATCTTCATCGGGGAAAAATCAGGGAATTTTGTTTTCTTGAAAAGCTGGGAACCCTGATATGAACATTGAAGTAATGTTGATCATTCACTGTCATTTAGATTTTTAAATAGTTTTATTTTAGAAGAAATTCTTTATTCTGCATTTCTCCACAAAGCATATGATCAAACACAGAATGTATTTCATACACATACAGTATTATACATGAATATAATTCAACATTTGAAATAAGCTTGATGTGCCTCGATCCATCAAGATTTAAAATAAACTTATTTTGTTGTGGTTCATAGTGCATTCTGTTTCATGCTGATATCTCAATTTCTTTTGATACGATAAATACAGGTAGTGTTAGGTAAACGTCTTTGTGAAATCTTCTAAATCTCTGATTGAAAGGGTATGAGTTATTCAATTTTAAAATGGTGGAAAATAAATTGTTTTGGACTTTAGACCTCATTGCCCAAGCTGGTCCAGGTGCAAACAACCAAGAAGAACTTGCGAAGTCTGGCCCTCGCCGTCTCGGCAGGAAATGGAGTCCTCCTCGAAGGCCCAGTGGGATGCGGAAAGACGGCCCTGGTGGAGCACCTTGCGGCCCAGACGGGACGAACAGCGCCCCCATCAATCATCAAGGTGCAGCTGGGAGACCAGACAGACAGCAAGGCTCTCCTTGGGACCTATCGATGTACAGATATTCCTGGAGAATTCGTCTGGCAAGCCGGAGCCCTTACTCAGGTATGGATACATGGGTACAGATTTAAAGAGGGAGGGAGGGAGGAAGGGAGGATTATGCATAATTGTATTTGATTTAAACGGAAGACTCTGCTTCATTGGATTACTGAAGTTTGTGTATTCCAACCAACATGAATGGGATGTGATAGTGGGGAAGTGTTTGGCTAGTGAAAAATATCCAGATTTTAAACAATTAGAAGCATGGCACCCATCCAGACTTTGAAATTTCATATAATTTTTTTATTCTGAAAATTGAAATTTGTATGACAGTTACCTATATTTTGGATGTTGCCTTGATGAAGTTGGAATCTTTGTTATTAGGGGGGGGGGGGTATTCAAAGGTCCTGTTCATGGAGTTTGTGTCTCTCTATGAATCTTTTTTCTACTGTTCATACTCTCCATCTCAATTTCAATTTCATATTCTTTATTTTAGGCTGTGACCCACGGTCATTGGATCCTCCTTGAGGACATAGACTACGCCCCGATGGATGTCATCTCTGTCCTTCTACCGCTCCTAGAATCAAGGTCTCTATGTATCCCGGGCCATGGTAATGTCGTCAAGGCTGCTCCAGGATTTCAGCTCTTTGCTACACAGAGGTAATACAGAAGAAAAAAAAATCTGTAAATAACAATCTTATTTAAAAATAATTCCTTGCTGCCCAAGGTTTATTGTACAACGCCTACTTAGCTTGTTGTACGCGAGCAAATGGGAGGCTGAATGTCAAACATTCGTACGGTTGCACAAAAGACGTACCATCCAAAATGTACCGTCCAAAATGTACCGTTGCACGGCTTTAGGAGGGGACGTCACAATACGATTCAATTCATTGCGCTCAGTAAAAATGCAGGTGCAATACGCGTATAGCCCGCTGGCTAAATGCGCAATGCTGCATGCCCGAGGTGTTCGCTTGTGGGATTTTGCTTTTCGCTTTCCATATTTTTGCTCCCTTTTCATAGATTACTGCAGGAAAAACTCTTTGTTTTTTCATAAATTCGCTAAACTCCGAGGCGTTGTACAACACAAATAGCGAATATTCTTATTCGTGCGATGGTGCGAGATTTCGCATTCGGTGAAAGAAAGAAACACTCTATTCAACTCGGCTAACGCCTCGTTGAATAGAGCATCTTTCTTTCACCTCATGCGAAATCTCGCACCATCGCACTCATGCCTATTCGCTATTTGTATACTGTTGAATGATTGAACAAATGACAATTATAGGGTACATATTGAAAATGGATAAAGCTGCAAACTTCAGATTCTCAACTTCTTATCTTTTACAAGTTTTCAAAGAGATCATTGGGTTAATGGGCCTTTGCTCATGCAGGGCTGACCCTGTGGAAATCTCTCCCGCAGGGTTTGCAAACCCAGACATCTACAATCACCTTCAGGAGCAACCTGAAGACATACCTGTATAATGGTGCTTTTTGACAGACAACCATCTATATATTGAACGTTATCATTATATATACACAACAAAAAAAGTAAGTCCCCCCTTAAACAAACATCAATAATTTCCGAACCAATGCAAGATTTTAATACATTTTTTCATGAGCGTGTAGGTAATTTTATAAGCTGCCCTCTGAGTAAATGTTATGGACGTATTTCACTTCATGCTTCAGTGAGCTCCGTCAGAAGGCAAAAATGTCACTTTTCAAAAGTCACAAGCCAAATATCATGACTTTGATTCCATTTTATTGGAACTAATTCCACATTCTCATCATAAAAAATAGTCAGAAGGCTTGTAAAAGGTACTCTCTAAAAGACGATACAACTTTTTTGGCTAAATTTCACGGTTGAATAAACACAAGTCCAAATTTGCTATAATTGGATTTTTTACACATTTATGTCAATAAAAATGATAGAATATGATGACAGTTATTTTTGGAAGAGTTTCTTCAACAATATTCATCGTTTCACGGTTCAATGAACATTTATTGAAAACAAAAAATATGATTTTCAAATATAAGCAAGTATTGATTCATTTTGGTTCATCTTTTCTCAACTTTTTTGTTATGTTCATGACCAATTAACATGCTTCAATGATTCAAAGGCGTTTAATTAAATATCCACGCTTGAATGAACATGTGGAATGCGATTAGCTCTTTTGTACGTTATTGGAAAAAATGCAATTTGTTACTATTAGTCCGGGTTATAATTGAGCAAGGTGCCACACGGAAAAGGAGAAATTTTCATATAGTGCTTCTAGACCAGTTTTTTACGCTGAATATGAATATATGAGGTAACCAGGCTGTATCCTGAAAATTAACCTGTGAGGGCGCTTTTTTCAAAATGGCCGCCAAATTTTCAGAACATTTGAATTTTCGTACATAGATTTTGACATAAACATTCCATTGCCACAAAATTAGTGTCATATGAAAGACAAATAGATTTCCTACAATTTGGTACCATTTATAGGGGATAAGTAAGTCATTTGGCTGAGATTTTAAGTAGAAAACTGCATTTTTTGTCATTTTTTTCCAAAAATTGAAAATTTTGCAAATACATGATTTTACATAATTCTAAGAAAAATGAATCAATTATCTTGAAATGTTTTTAAAAACTTTATTGATATACTATTATCATGTGGATGAAATTCCAACTCTGTATCATTCTTCTTAGCAAATTTATAAGGTATCAAACTTGAATACTTCAATTTCAGAAATGTCGCTTTTTGTATGCATTTTCATAGACTAATACGTATAACATGTATAATATGTATAATGTATAGTTACAAATTAAATGCAATTATCTCTGCTCGTTAATCACTTGGATAGTTAAAAGTAGGCTTTTCTCTATCAGCTACATAAAACAAAATGTTGGCACATCAAGGCCTAACACTCTCATGGGGTGGGGGTGTCGAAGCCCCCCCCCCCCCCTTGGCTATATCATGTTGTTGTATATTGCCTATTTGTTGAAAAAAATCACTGTTTTTTGGAGCACCCATTGAAGCAAAAACAGGCATTTCTACGATACAGTACAGCCACTTTGATTGCTTTGAAACCACTTGGATAGGAAAGAGTAGACTTTGTTCTACCAGCTACATCCAAAGAAGTGGAACATCGAAGCCTACCCCTCTCGGGGGGGGGGGGGGGGGCTTTTGCTTAATATTGCATATTTATTTGAAAATTCACAATTTTTGACCCAACATTGAGGCCAAAGAGCGTTTGTGCTTTGTTGTACACCCCATTTTATTGATTTGAAACCACTTAGGAAAGAGTATAGTTTGTTCTACCAGCTACATATAAATAAGCACTGGCACATCGAACCCTAGCCCTGGGCTGTCTAAGTCACCCCCCCCCCTCTATATCAAGTATATTGCCGATTTATTGGATATTTCACCATTTTAGATCACCCATTGAGGCAAAAGAGCGTTCCTACTATATAGTACAGGCAATTTTATTTTCTTGCAATGACATTGAGAAGAAAGAGTAGGCTTTGCTCTATCAGCTACATAAGTGTTGGCAAATCGAAGCCTATCTCCTTCAGGCGGCTTTAGAATTTACCCCACTAATTTTCAGTATTTGGCTATTTGTTGAAAAGTCACAATTTTGGAGCCCCCATTGAAGCAAAAAGGTGTCTCTGATATATAGTTCTGCCACTTTTATTGCCTTGAAACCATTTAGAGAGGAAAGAATAGGCTTTGCTCTATCAGCTGCATAATTTTGTGCTGGCAAATAAAAGCCTACCCCCTCACCCCTTTGCGTTATTGCCTATTTATTGGAAATTCACAATTTTTGAGCCCCCATTGAGGTAAAGAGGCATCACTGATATATAGTTCTGCCACTTTTACTGCCTTGAAACCAATTAAGGAGGAAAGAATATGCTTTGCTCTATAAAGAAGTGCTGGCACATTGAAGCATACCCATTTGGGCGGCTGTCAAATCACCCGACCCCTCTTGCATTATTGCCTAATTATTTGAAAATTCACAATTTTTGAGCCCCCATTGAGGCGATATGCACTTCTGCTGTATATAAAGACACCCAATTTCTCTTTCTTGAAACCACTTGGAGAGGAAAGAGTAGGTTCCCCTCTTTCAGATATATATAACGAATTGCTGCCATATCGAAGCCTGACCCACTTCAGGGGACGATACATGTAGATGTTACCCCACCTTTTTTACGATTTTTGCCAATTCATTGGAAAACTCGCCATTTTGGAGCCCCCATTGAGGCAAAAAACGTGTTCTGGTATATAGTAGAGCCACTTCTTTATATGTACCTGTTAGAGGAAAGCCTACTCTTTCCTCTCCAAGTAGTTTTAAGGCGGTAATAGTGGCAGAACTGTATATCAGAACCACCTTTTTGCCTAAATGGGGGCTCAAAAATGGTCAATTTTCCAATAAATAAGCAATAATGAAATAGGGGTGGGGTGAATTCAACAGCCCTCTGATGGGGATAGGCCTTTTTTGCGAGCATGTCTTTATATGTAGCTGTTAAAGCAAAGCCTATTCTTTTTCTCTCCAAATGTTTTTAAGGGTGAAAAACGGCAGAAACATAATCAGAAATGACTTTCTGCCTCAATGGGGGCTCCAAAGTGGTGACTTTTTCAATAAATAGGCAATGCAAAAGGGATGGGCGATTTCGACAGCCTCCTGGATGGGGTAGGCTTTTATTTGCCTGCACCTTTATATGTGGCTGATAAAGCAAAACCTATTCTTTCCTCCCTAAGTGGTTTCAAGGCATTAAAAGTGGCAGAACTATATATCAGAAATGCCTTTTTGCCCCAATGCGGGCTCCAAAATGGTGAATTTCAAGGGGGGGGGGGGTAATTTCGACAGTCCCCTGAAGGAAGTAGGCTTTCATTTGCCTGCACTTCTTTATATGAGGCTGATCAAGCAAAACCTATTCTTTCCTCCCTAAGTGGTTTCAAGGCAGTAAAAGTGGCAGAACTATATATCAGGAACGCCTTTTTGCCTAAATGGGGGCTCCAAAATGGTGAATTTTTCCAATAAATAGGCAATAATGCAAAAGGGATGGGGTGATTTCAACAGCCTCCCGGAGGGGGTATGCTTTTATTTGCCTGCACTTCTTTATGTGGCTGATAAAACAAAACCCATTCTTTCCTCCCTAAGTGGTTTCAAGGCAGTAAAAGTGGCAGAACTATATATCAGAAACCCCATTTTGCGTAAATGGGGGCTTCAAAATGGTGAATTTTTCAATAATTATGCTATAATGCAACAGGGATGGGGTGGTTTCAACAGCTTCCCGGAGGGGGTAGGCTTTTCTTTGCCAGCACTTGTTTATATGTAGCTGATAGAGCAAAGCCTACTCTTTCCTCTCCAAGTCATTGCAAGAAAATGAAATTGGCTGTACTATATAGTAGAAACGCACTTTTGCCTCAATGGGCGATTCAAAATGGTGTAATTTCCAATAAATAGGCAATATACATGAGATAGAGGGGGAGGGGTTGGCTTAGACAGCCCCTGAGTGGGATAGGTATCGATGTGCCAGCGCTTAATAATATGTAGCTGATAGAGCAAAGTCTAAGCTTTTCTATCCAAGTAATTGCAAGAAAATAAAATTGGCTGTATGATATAGAAACGCTCTTATGCCTCAATGGGTGATCCAAAATGGTGAAATTTTCTATAAGTAGGCAATATACATGATATAGAGGAGGGGGTGACTTTGACAGCCCCTGAGAGGGCTAGGGTTCGATGTGCTAGCGCTTATTTATGTAGCTGGTAGAACTAATTCTACTCTCTCAAAGCAATAAAATACTATAAAGCACAAACACTTTTTTACCTCAATGTTGGGTCCAAAATGGTGAATTTCCAAATAAATTGGCAATTAGCAAAAGGGGGAGGGGTGACTTCCCCAGCGCCCCCCCCCCCCCCGAGAGGGGTTGGCTACGATGTACCTGCCACTTCTTTTGGTGTAGCTGGTATAACAAAGCCTACTCGTTTCCTCTCCAAGTGGTTTTAAAGTAATTAAAGTGGCTGTATTGTATAGCAGAAATGCCTTTTGCCTCAATGGGTGCTCCAAAAAAACAGTGATTTTTTTCCAACAAATAGGCAATATACAACAACATGATATATAGCCAAGGGGAGGGGCTTCGACACCCCACCCCATGAGAGTGTTAGGCCTTGATGTGCCAACATTTTGTTTTATGTAGCTGATAGAGAAAAGCCTACCCTTAACTCTCCAAGTGATTAACGAGCAGAGATAATTGCATTTAATTTGTAACTATACATTATACATATTATACATGTTATACGTATTAGTCTATGGAAATGCATACAAAAAGCGACATATCTGAAATTGAAGTATTCAAGTTTGATACCTTATAAATTTGCTAAGAAGAATGATACAGAGTTGGAATTTCATCCATATGATAATAGTATATCAATAAAGTTTTCTGGAACATTTCAAGGTAATTGATTCATTTTTCTTAGAAATATATAAAATCATGTATTTGCAAAATTTTCAATTTTTGGAAAAAAATGGCGAAAAATGCAGTTTTCTACTTAAAATCTCAGCCAAATAAACTACTTATCCCCTATAAATGGTACCAAATTGTAGGAAATTTATTTGTCTTTCATATGACACTAATTTTGTGGCAATGGAATGTTTATGTCAAAATCTATGTACGAAAATTCAAATGTTCTGAAAATTTGGCGGCCATTTTGAAAAAAGCGCCCTCATGGGTTAATTTTCAGGATACAGCCTGGTTACCTCATATATTCATATTCAGCGTGAAACACTGGTCTAGAAGCACTATATGAAAATTTCTCCTTTTCCGTGTGGCACCTTGCTCAATTATAACCCGGACTATATGGATATCTGTCACAAACCTCCTTGCATAGTTCATTTGATCCCGATGTTTAATGCATCAGTGAGCACACAATATTAGAAAATTATGCAAATGAGAAGAAAGTTCAAGGCCTTGGCCCCACTCTGTGTCGTATCGAATGATTATTTTGGTGTGCGCGCCTTTTGGATAGTGTTACTCTGAAGCCATGTACGAAGTTTCATGAAATAACTATTGGCAGAAGTAACAAAAACCGTCCATGAAACAAACCCTCATTTCATATTTGTTAAAATTTTGACTTCGTCTCTCATAGACTTGTGTACATTATGGGTGCACATGTTTAAGAATAAGTAACCCCTAAAAACGACTCTTGTGACTTTAAAAAATGGTCATTTTTAATTCAATCTTTAATTACTCATGCATGACTCAACCGATCAATCTTATTTTTCCCCAGGAGTTGCTTAAAGGTAAATGCTAGTCTTGGTAACGATATCAAAATGAGTTCGTACAGAATCCAATGAAATGACCACCAAAGTGTCTGTTTGTATAAATAAAACGAATGTGCCAAAGGATTCTGGAAGAAATTGTGTAATTGCTGAGAAATCAGCAAATAAGCACAGGATTCGGGTAGAGCGTCGGGCCCGACGCTCAAAGCAATAATTATACACTGTCCCACGTGCGCTTATTTGTGTTGGGGAAGTTCAGTCTGAACATTTTTCAGCGTAGATTTCCAGATTTCACAAAGTTCAATTTATGTAACTGTACCAGATCTAGATCCTCGATGATATACTGACAATTAAGCCTGGTTTTACAGACTTTCTCATGAAATCAGTGTTTACTGCAACTACTGGAATTTCTCTTTAATGAGTGTAGAAAACCACCTATGGAATATCATATCTCAAAATAATTCCGTTCAAAAGTTACAGCAATTTGATTTAGGGGGGACTTACTTTTTTTGTTGTGTATAGTTCCAACTTGCTACATGTATGTACTATTTTTTCCCTTTTTCTGAAATTTGCTCTGAAGCGCCTTGAGCATTTATTTAATAAAATGGAAAGTGCACCATACAAATTTAATGTATTATTATTAATCTGTTATCATTAGATTACTAAGTACCAGTGCCGGACTTCACAGACAGCACGTATCCCATGGTGCAATGCTTGATCAGCTTTGGACTCGTGTTCGTGTGGAACCCATGTCAAGGGATGAACTACATCAGGTAAATAGATGTATCTTATGAAGATAGCCAGGAGGCATTGGAGTGTAAAATTATCTGCAAACAAAAGGTTACTCTCCAAGAGATTTTTTAGGGATAAATAGATGTAAACAAGGTCTGGAAACCAAACCTTTTACCCGATGGTAATCATCAAGCATGTAAAAACCTGATAATGACTATTCTAAATGTTTTGACAAAATATTTATCGAATAAAAAGGTTGCAATAACAGTTTAAAGCTACTGAAATCATTAGATTTGATTAGCTGATACTTACATGTAAGTTGTTAGAGAAATTGTGCAATTGTCATGACAAGTCCTTATGAAACGGCACCCTGGTTTTCCACTCGGTTTTGGACACAGGTCATCACAACTCTGTACCCCAAACTGACCACTGTGGCCAACCGACTACTGGACATCTTCTGTACCTTGACCGCTGGTCACCAGACATGGCTGGACACTCCGGCAGAGTCCGAGGGCAGCCCTGGGGCTGGTGAAGGTGGATCAAGGACTGCTGGCGGCAAGATTGAATTGGGATCCCACGACAGAAGACTGGTTTCTACCAGGTAACATTTGAAATGATATTGAATTCTTTTCATTGAAAGGCAGTGTCTATTTTCATGTAGTTTTATAATTTCATAAATTTTCATACTTATATTTATTTTTTGAGATCGTAATTTTCCATTATGCCTATCCCCATAACAGTCTACATGTGAGATCACAATAATTCCATTATTAAATTCCCATGTGTAGAATTTCATGGTATTGAGTGTAACATCTCAAAATGATCTTAGAGTAAAAAAGAGTATTCTTCAATTTCTTGATTATTTCCAACTTGAATAAAAAACTTTTAAAGGAAAATATGGAAAATAGATGGTCATTTCATGGATGTAAAGATATAAAATTAGAAATTTCAGCATCTTTTGGGGAAAGTTTTTTTTAAATTTCCATATGGTCTAATGGTTGTCGAAATAGGAAAACGTTTTTATCATTTTAATGGTCGTTTGAATGGCTTTCAAACATTTTGACTCGGCCCTAATTATTATGTGTTCATTATTTTTTGTGTTTGTTGATAAGCTGCCAGTTCTTCACAAGCTTCTTGTTGGTCTCTGATTTTCAATGTTTACTGCTAATGTTATTTTAGATCTTCAACTATATCCATTTATGTTTTTTTTTTTACCAGATTGTTAACTGAAAACAAATGAAAATGCTATATGTTAAACTTTACTGTTTTACAGAGATCTTATCAAATGGTGTGAGAGAATTGAGAGAGATTTCCAGATCAATTCATCGCAGAGTGCTAACATGGTCTTTCTTGAGGTAATACTGTCATTTCACCAAACTAAGCAACCATTGAAGAGAGTAAAGTTATTTTATTAAGTGGCATGTTTCTCCTTTGTCATACCCTATAAATTGTTATCTCATTACAATAGCTAATCCACAATTTAATGATTGTTTTGTTTGATATCCTATTGGATTAAGAAACATGAATAATGATATCAACTGTCTATTAGTTAGGAAGATCATTTCTGTCATCTTTGAAATGTCATGCGCGAATTATCTATTGATGATGTGCATGTAAATAAAAGTAAACTGTACAATGCACAATTTGCACATTTGTACATTCAGGAAAATGCCCTACACTGTTGCCAAATTGATTCAATATATTCAAGATTTCATGATACCAAAACTTTTATTGTTTTGTTTGTTTACAGGCGTTAGACTGTTTCTGTGCAGCTCTGACAAATCCTAAGACTCGTATGGCTGTGGCTGAGCAAATAGGAGCAAGGCTAAACATCACCAAGGAGAAGGCTCGCTTCTACTGCTCTACATACAAGCCAAACATCGAAGAGGGGGACTCTACCATTACATCGGGGAGGGCAGTATTGCAGCAGAAAGAGAGGGACACATTAAAAATGTAAGTACTGTGCATGACATGGCTGAGAATAGTAACT
The DNA here is from genome assembly GCF_037042905.1 of Lytechinus pictus. NCBI lineage: Eukaryota > Metazoa > Echinodermata > Echinoidea > Temnopleuroida > Toxopneustidae > Lytechinus > Lytechinus pictus. Next base: position 21,833,650 of record NC_087248.1, on the reverse strand, counting down.
GGTATCTATACATCGTGGTATTCCAGGATAATATATCGACCAACTAGGAAGCGAGGAGTGTATAGGCTGCTGTAAATAGCACATTTCTCTAATCATATATCAGTGGTTTGTAAGATTGTGTCCATTATGTGTTGACACCTTTATGAATCACTGCCCCCCCCCCCCCCCCATGCAAGTTTGACTGTAATTTTCTTTCCAAAACCCCAATAGGCCATTTTGGTCATGCAAAAAGGTTGTTTTATTCATCTTGTTATGAGTTTCATTTATAAAGTTGTGCATAACTTTATGAATACCTCTATGAAAACCACACCTCTTGCAAGTTTGATTGTATATGTAGCTTGATTTCTTTACGAAACCCCAATTGAACCACTGCTTCATGGTTTGCTTTCACCCGAGTAGCGGCAGTATTGGTTTCGTGAATAGGCTGCCTTATTTTGCGTGTTTTTGAATTTAATCTATTTGGCAACATTGAAAATCAACATCAAGATCATTTACCATCACAAAGATGTAGAAATGAATGAGCCAGGGCATCTGTAAAAACAACTTACGCTTCTGTATGAGGCCCTTCAGCAGCACACTAAAATAAATAATTAAATATAATATGAGGGAATACGTGTACACACACAATAGTATACAAAATATTACACTTCAGTTATTCTTTAAGTTGTGCCTAACTTCATGATTTGGTTGTACATGTGTCTGTCTTTTCTTTCCGAAACCCCATCAGGACTGCTGCATCTCAGTTCGCCTTCACCCGACCAGCTGCTGTGCTGGTAGAGCGTGTAGCCTGCTGTATCGTTCAGAATGAACCGGTCCTTTTAGTTGGAGAGACGGGAACGGGAAAGACCTCTACCATCCAGTATTTGGCCAGCCTCGTAGGTCAAAGGTTAAAGGTCATCAATATGAACCAGCAGAGTGACAGCACTGACCTGCTTGGAGGGTAAGACTTCAGTTTTATTTTACTTAAAAGAGTTTTGATCTTGGAATAAAATAAAGAAGATGAAAAATGAAGGATCATGAAAATGAAAATAAAATCATGAAATGTAGAAATGATGAAAATTAAATCATGAAAATTTGTTTGATTTATTACATGTATTTTGTTTGATTTTGCATCAAATTTCACTATATGAAATGTAAACAAAGTTACATGAAATTAGTAATTGAACAAAGTGGCAAACCAAGTAGAAAGGCTGAATTGTTTGTCAGGAAATGCAAAATGTATAATTTGACTTTCATGCAGTCACTTATATTCTGTACAAGTTATGAGATTGTGAATTCTCATAGATTGCACTGTTCGTATAAGAGTAGGGGGAAACCCAGGTGTAGTGGTCCACCTGCACTCCCCCCATCAGCTATATCGGGAGGAGAGACCTGCGGGTCATATAGGGCAGTGATTTTCCATTTAAAAAAATTGCCTTTTCCGTTCCAGAAAATCTCAAATTCCGTTTCAGCATGTCAGAAAACGGAAATTCCGTTTCCCCATAGACTTTGTACACACGGAAAAGTGACAATTCCATTTACACATTGAATATCAAAATCACAACACGTACACTCGCACTGGTCAAAATTTGTATCTGCTACTGTGCCAACAACACAATAGAATCCATTCTAATCGGATCTTTGCGGGTGCATAAAATATTTTTACAAACCCATTTAGCATGCATACCTCCTAACCTTTCAAATTATTAGCATTATTTCACGGTGAAATGATATTTCATCGATAATTTGGTTTTTTTTTGGACATCGTTATCATCAGTCAACGGCTTTTGCCAATCCGCCATCTTGGATTTTAAGACCACGATATGGTGCTGTTACATCTTCAAACGTAGAGGGCAGCAACACACGACCGTGTAGTTGAACGATATGTGTGCATGTGAAGCCCAACCCGGCCGGCCGGGTACGGTGCGGGGTACAATCGAGTGTGCTGATGTCGAGTGCAGTCACGATGAGTGAATTGTCATGATAGTAGCGAAGTGAGATCGTGTTTTCTGGGGTTTTGTGGCCATTTAATATTCTCATTTTGTTGTGATTTTGGAGTAATTTCTGTTGCTATTCTGTGTATTTTGAGGGAAAATACGTTTTCCGTGATTTTCTGTTTGAAATGCCACTTTCCGTTTCAAAAGGCCCTTTCCGTGAATTCCGTCCGTTTTCCACGATCACGGAAAATCACTGTCCCTAGTCATAGTGTTTCAGTTTGCTTTTCGCCTCCCAGGCCAGGCACAGGTGATGCCAAACAAATAATAATAGTAACCACAACAATAACATCAACGATTCATGTCACTCTATTGATCCTTTTCCCCTGACCAGGTTCAAGCCCGTTGACCTTCGTCAGGTTGTTGCCCCGGTCAGAGAGGCGTTCGAGGGTGCTTTCCGTGCCACCTTCTCAGTGAAGCAGAACACCAAGTTCTTGAGTCATATCCAGAAGTGCTTCACGCAGCGTCATTGGAGGGAACTTGTTCAGCTGATGATACATAGTCAGCAGGCCGCCCTCAAGAGGTTCGAAAAGGCAGAAGGCAAAAATGGAGGTGTGTTTGTTAGTTTAACTGGGTTTTTGGACAAATATTTCACAGGGCAAGGAGGAGGGTGGGGGGTTTGAAAACATTTTCTGTGAAAGGTCTGATTGAAGTCAAACTCTATTTGAATATAAATGTGTAAACAGGTGTCAAATCTAATGATCTTGGAGAATAGAAAGCTGTAATTTCAGTAGTTTGTAACACAATACTGTAAAAGTTTCTTTAAAGTGGGCCCTATCAAGTATGCTCAGCAATTGAGTTTGGAAACTTTTTGGAATGCTCTCCAGGGTGTAGGGAAAGTGCATGCCTTGTTGTTTTTCATTGCTTTTCTTTGATGACTGATATATCTGATGTATCTGGGAAGTGCTTAGAGACGTCCCAATTTATAAGAGTAGTTTCAAAATATGAAAACCGTCTGTCTTTATTGTTGATGTTTGTTTTCTTTCTCTTTGTGTTGCCTCTATTCTTTCTGTTTTTTCTGTAACAGACGGGGCAAACAAGAAAGACATTGGAGGTCAGTGGAGGTCACTAGGTGAAAGGTTACACCAGCTTCAACTTCAAATACAGCACTCTGAGAATACCTTGGCATTTTCTTTTGTTGAAGTGAGTTTTGTGAAGTAACCTGAAATAATGATGGATTCGTAGTTGTGTAGAGATAATATAGAAATAGTGGGGTTCTACCAGTTTGTTTTTGAATCGTAAAAAGAACCTGATGGTAAATTGTAACGCAGATGCCACTCCTGGACAATAAAGCCGTTTGTGAAGTGTTGTATCATTGTTTGGATTGTACATGCATTTCTTCATATCAAGAATTCAAGATTTCAATATATCAGTTCTTGATATCAAGGAATTCAGATATTGAGAATTCAGTTTCTGATGTAAAAAATTAGTTTCTTCATACCCAAAAATTGTGTTTGTTAAGAAAGGGAATTCTTGATACGAAGAATGGAGTCCTTGATTCAAGAAATGGTTCCATGACATTTGCTACGGCGACAATTGCTCCACTTTAAATTCCGCACCCTAATCGAACGACCAACTTCAACCCTGCATTTAACACTATACCCTATCCTAAATCTAACATAAAACCCTATTGCAACCCTAACCCTACATCTTAGACAAAATTAAGCCTGGGGCATTTGTCACAGGAGCAAATGTCGTGTCGCCCAAGAAAAGGATAAAATAAAATGGCTTGCTATTTGCACAGATTTCCTCCCCCTACAATATGATCTGCATTTCATGTGCTAGTCTTATTTTTTGTGTGAAATGTCTTATCTAGGGTACACTGGTGAAAGCACTCAGAAATGGAGACTGGATACTCTTGGATGAGATCAACCTTGCAACGGCCGAGACCCTGGAGTGTTTGAGCTGTCTCCTAGAGAGTACCGAGGGGTCGGTGGTCCTCATGGAAAGAGGGTAGGTATGATAATATTGGCACTCATCACTTTGTGGCTCAGTGGATATAGTCTCTGGACTTTGAACCACAAGGTCCAAGGTTCAAATCCCACCATGGCATAATCCCATTTTGCAATTCATTAATTGACATTTGCAAATATCCACCCAGGTGTAGTAAATGGGTCCCTGGTAGGAAGAAATTCCTTGAAAATGGCTGAGGCTTAGTGTTTAACTAGTTTTCAAGATTTATATGCACAGAAGAATTTTCATTTACACAATATGCTATTAATGAATTTGATTTACTATCACAGAGATACCAAGCCAATCATTAGGCATAAAGACTTCCGTCTGTTTGCCTGTATGAATCCTGCCACCGATGTCGGCAAGAAAGAACTGCCTCCGGGACTCAGGAACAGGTAAAAAACAAACGAACATACTGGGTTCTGCTTCATATTTTCCTATAACTCCACGTCATGATGAATGTTAAAAGCTACTGTGATCATGGCATTTAATTGGCTTCTACCACATTTTTCATGACTATCGATATCATAGATGTTGCATTTGTTGTTGATAACATGTTTTAGGAAGTGGGAGTCGGTACCCGTCTTATCCCAAATTTTAGCAATATTAATCTCACTGATACGAACATCATTTTAGATTAAACAACAATTTACATGTAATGCTAAAAAAATTACAAGAAATTGTACAATTCAAAGAAAATTAAAGAAAATGATCAGAATATCAAAGTTTTTTTTCTTGACATTTAAGTTTGCAGTTTCTAATTATGCAGTGGTAGTAATACTATATTACATGAAAATGAAAATGAGGGGATTGCAGAGGTTTGCCCCGTTCATAAGGTAATCAAAACCAGTAATGAAGCAAACATGCAAATGTGAATTATACAAGTACATGTAATTGTCATTGGGGTTATAAAAATGAGGAATAGGGTTATACAGTATCTGCAGTATCTTAGACTTCTCTCCAGTTTGCATACATTATTTGTTGCTATATCTTGCAAACAGACAACTAACCACTTCTTGTTTTGACTCCATCATTGTGTATGGCTATTGAGCTGTTTGCGATGAGCTTGAAGAAGTTCCAGATCCTAAGATCCTTGCCAAATACTCTCTCCCGGACTTCTTTCCAGTTTGCATGCATTATTTGTTGCTATGTCTGGCAAACAGACATCTAACCACTTATATTTGACTCCATCATTATTTAGGTTTACCAAACTGTTTGTCGACGAGCTTGAAGATGTTCTAGATCTCAAGATCTTAACAAAGAACTATCTCAGACCTTTCTCTATTTTGCATACATTACTTGTTGCTATGTCTGGCAAACAGACACCTAACCACTTCTTATGTTTGACTCAATCATTGTTTAGGTTTACAGAGCTGTTTGTTGACGAGCTTGAAGAAGTTCCAGATCTCAAGATCCTCACAAAGAGCTACCTTAGACTTCTCTCCATCACAGAGGCTCAAGTGGAAGGCATCGTGCAGTAAGTGACTTTATTACAGGGCCTTGTTTCATAAAGCCTGTTATCAAATGTTATGTTATAAGCTACTGAAATCCTGTTACATGATTGGCCAATTAGTTGTTAATTGACTCATGAAGCAGGGTCATGAGCCAATTGATTGTATACATGTAGATGTAGAGATGTAGAGATGGGTGGACCAATTAACTTTTTTTCATCACTACTTTTTTTTAATGACATAGCAATGGCACAGACACATGCTTTCAGAATATTGTAATTAATTTCACACTTTAAATAAAGTAAAGGTGATTTGATTGATTGTTTAATGAATCTTGGGTCCGTTTTGTAAAGCTGTAACTTGTGTACTTACAACTTTACACATTTTTCAGTAATGCACATATGCATTTTCATTTAGATGGTTTGATTGATTGATTGATTTATTTATTATTTCATGTATTTATTTATTTCGGTATTAAAAAGCATTACATGTAGCAGCCTTATGACTCAATGGCATACAATTTACATCATTCATGATTGATACAATAGTACTTTATTTTTAGAGCTAGATTTGACATGGGTGGATAAGTGTACAAATAAAAAAAGATGAAATTTTTGCTCCCTGCAACATACAAAGATTTGGCTTCATAAATATTTTGTCAGGATGCTTTACCATTATCCTGTTTCCTTCCAGATTTTACTTGTCTGTGAGGAAGGAAGCCATTCAGAAACTGACCGACGGGACCGGTCATCGGCCACACTACAGCCTCAGGACTCTTTGCCGTGCTCTCAAGCTGGCCTCAACAAACCACTGTGATTCAGTGCCGAGGTCACTTTACGAGGTCAGAAGATAAACAAAAAATAGGATTACATTAATAATGATAAATTTCCCCTTTATATGCCATTAGGAAGTATCTGATTGTCATTCTTTGTCAGTTGTAAAGCAAACAGAGAAAGTTGCCTTTTGAATTTGATAACAGTCAATTTTTTATATTGTATATGAGGTGCTATTGAAGTTAAATAGATATATGGATATTTTCAATCAAAAAATGCTAAGAGGGGGCCACAAAGATTTAAAAATTTAAACAATTACTTAACTAAAAGAGGGTAAATGCAATTGACAGTGTTCTTTTAAACAATTTGAAGTTTCTTGGTCCACGTTTCCTGAGTTCCTTAAGTGGTAGTATTTATTTTTTTATGTGCAATAGTTCATAGTTCGATAATGTTGATGATGTGGTATTGGTAATATTGATTTGAACATTTCTTTTTCTTTTCCAGAGCTTCTGTCTGAGTTTCCTCACCCAACTTGACCGTGCCTCCCACCCCATAGTGGAGAAGCTCGTTTGCAAGCACGTGATTGGCAAATCCAACCTCAAGAGCTTGCTGGGCCAGTCCATTCCTCCTCCAGCAGGGGGGAATAAGTACATGAAGCTGGAGGGATACTGGGTAGCTGTGGGGGAGAAGGAGGGGTATAAACCCAAGGACTATGTGATCACACCGTCGGTGAAGGCCAACTTGAGGGATCTTGCCAGGATAGTATCAGCAGGGTGAGAGGATCGATAAAGATTAAGGAATATTCCATCATCTAAAAATGAATAACATTAGATAAATAAAATAATCAAATGATTAGATAAATAAAATGAATAAATCGAATAATAGAATAAATGAAATGAAATGAATATAATGGCGGCCAAATGAATTATATGTGATTGATTTATTTTATTTTGGGGGGAGAAGGGAGGGGTGGTTGCTGGTTGGTGTATATGGATACGTGTAGCCCATTTCATCTGACTTCAAAGTAGAAGGAGTAATCAAGGTTTAAAATCTGATAGTCCTTGACTACGGGGGTGGCTGGCTTCACCTTACACAGGTATCACTCTCACCCCATCCCTCCACTTTACTCTATTTGGTGCATCCTCCTCCCTGAACCCAACCCTTGTACAGTCAGAGTCTAAATTCTTCATGCATGAGTGAAAAAGGTGTTCATGGATTTCAGTCAAACTGCATATAGAAATATAATATTTTCTAACATAAACCACAATTTTCAGCACAAGAACAACTGAAAACTGTTGTCTTTTACTGTTTAACAAATGCTCATTATTTAAGTAAATTAACCTCTGCTTTCATCATCAAATAATCTTAAGCGTTTTTTCTTTTTCATTTATGAAGACGATTCCCGGTCCTGATCCAGGGTGAGACCTCTGTCGGCAAGACCAGTCTGGTCAACTACCTAGCCCAGCTGACCGGTAACCATTGTGTGAGGGTCAACAATCATGAACACACTGACCTCCAGGAATACGTAGGATTCTATGCTGCGGATGAATCAGGCAAGCTGGTCTTCAAGGAAGGTTAGTGTTCCTATTTATCTCCTAAATCCACTAGCCATTGCTCATAGTGGTCAATTGGTCAGTTTTGTCCTTTGCTGACCGGTTACCAATGTGTAAGGGTTAACAGTCAAACACACTGACCTCACACACTTTACAGTTCTTGAATTATATTACAGTATTTAGAATTCAACAGATTAAATATATAGAAACAAGCTTAATTGAAGGTTTGCATGGTGGTAAGACTGGTAGGAGAGGTTTGCGGTAACACCAAGTAGGTTAGCACTCCTGACGAGGAGCAATGCTTATCTGCTCGAAATATCAAGAATAACAGTTCTTTCAAGTCAGAGCTATTATCAGAAAGATAAACCAACCGTCCTTTTCAGGACTAACCTGAATGTACATGGTGTTACCGCAAGCCTCTCCAACCAGTCTTACCACCATGCAAACCTTCAGAGCTTACAAGCTTTATAATTATATTGTTATCCATGTCATGTTTTATGTTCTGTATCCGAGGTGTACTTGTGGATGCCATGAGAAAGGGACATTGGATTATCCTAGATGAATTGAATCTGGCTCCTTCTGATGTCCTAGAAGCTCTCAACAGGGTAAGTCATCAAGGTCCCTTTGTTCCAAAGTTTAGTGATTGATCATGCTTTTTTGTCAGGGTATACCTGCAGCATAATGGTGGCTTAGTGGTAGAGCGCCTGCCTCAGAGGTGACTCGACATTTGCTCCTGCGACAATTGCTCAGGGCTTTATTATATAGGGTCGGGGTTGCAATAGGGTTTTATGTTTGGTTTAGTGTTAGCTTGAGTGTAGGGTCTAGTGTTAATCCCAGGGTTGAAGTTGGTCATTCGATAAGTGTGTGGAATTGAGAGCGGAGAAATTGACGCCGGAGCAAATATCATGGAACTGCCTCAGAGTGGGAGGGTGTGGGTTTGATCCCATCTGAATCCTCCCAAAGACTTAAAAAATGGGACCATCTGCCTTCTTGTCAGGCACTCGACCTACAGTATTAGAGTAGAGAATGACAATGATAACGTTAAGATATGCAGGGCCTACGTGTATTTGGAATATCAGCCCTAGCTGAAGTAGCTACCCTGGGCAAATTAGAGTTATTGTTATTATCAGCAGTAGTTGGTAACTTTATGTGTTATTTGTTTATTTTCTGTGATGATGTTTCTTCATTTTAACCATTTCATTTTGGTCTATAACAGCTGCTGGATGACAATAGAGAGCTCTTCATCCCAGAGACACAGGAAGTAGTCGCTGCTCATCCAAAGTTTATGCTCTTTGCTACCCAGAATCCACCTGGGCAATATGGCGGCCGTAAGGTAAGTCGGCACTCAGTTCGATGTGATGCCATGATGATTCAGATTTTCACGGAGTAAGTTAGCAGGCTTGTTGTTGAATATAATTGTTCGAAAAAAAAAAAACATTAACAATTATCCCCTATAAAAAAAGAAGAAGTTATAAATCCCCACCTTGATTAGTTGCAGGAAATTGCTGTTAACATCTTGTTTGGATACCTGTCAGTAGGTTTAGCTTTGTGCAGTTATAACTGTTTTTGAGCATTCTTTGCCTTTGAATGTTTTTTTTTCTCTAAAGTTTTTGCTTCATCCTTTTCTTTTTCTCACTCTCTTTTAGTTTTTAATCATAATCACAAATAAATTAACATCAACAACAATATACATCTTTTTAACTACCATATAAAATTTACAAATATATAAACATGAAAATAAATTTCATTTGTTCTTACGTTTATTAATTGAGATTATTTGAATCTTTTAACAGGTGTTATCTCGAGCGTTCCGGAACCGGTTTGTTGAACTCCACTTTGATGAGATCCCAAGCAGGGAACTGGAGACCATCCTTCATGACCGATGTCAGATCCCAGTCTCGTACTGCCGCAAGATGGTCGCTACTATGTTGGAATTACAGGTATGTCTAATGGGGCATCGCAAGAAACTTGCGATCAATTGCAAGTCAATTTTCGGTCCCTAAATCAATCATATCTATTTTAATTAATTGTAAATTTGTGATTTATTGCTTATCTGCTTCTTGCAACAAGGACTGTAATACGATCTATTGATTGTAATAAAATTGCAACAGAATATTTGCGATTGATTGCAAATATTTTCTTGCAACACATCCTCGGTGTGTTGAATTCAGACCATCAACCCCTTGCAACCATCTGCATACACCAAATTAACTTTCCTGAACTTAATATACCTGAAAGTACTTTTACCCAGAGATTTTTAAGATTCTATTTAATCCAGATTTTTTCTTGAAAGTGAGATATTTTTTTCGGTTCATTCCTTCTATATTCTCTGTTCATTTGTTTTCAAGTCAAGACACTTTGTTTTATCTTTTTATTCTTTTTGCCATTTTATTCTTTTTTTTTCTTTTATGATATTTTATCGAATTTTTTGTGTATACCTCGTTCCCTTTGTCATGTGATCCATTGCAAACGCCTGATTGGCCTTATGTAACAGATTGCGAAAATTTTTGACTCGTTCAAAAATTTTCTATAATATGTACGAATGCCTGACGGATCTCAAACGATCTGATACACATTCATACAGTAACTACAATGACTCCACGATCAAGACCACTGTTCGATTGTAACACGAATCGTGATGGTTGGAAGTAGGCATAAAATGATTTTTCCTTCTACTGTTTCTCTGCTACCGTCAAGATGAGACGTAAAGGATCTGGTGTGTTCGCTGGGAAACAGGGATTCATCACCCTCAGGGATCTGTTCAGGTGGGCGGAACGATACCGACATGCTAGCCAGGGGGACCAGGCGTTTTATGACTGGAACCAGCATATAGCAGATGAAGGTACAGATAAAAGCATTCAATGCCTGTACAAATCAAAATGTATAGAACAAAGACAAACTTTTGATAAATCATGTCTTCGATGGTGGTGGTGGTGGTGATGATGATGATGATGATGATGGTGTGGTGTGGTGGTGGTGTAATGATGATGATGGTCAATGAAGATGGTGATGTTGATGATGTTAATAATGGTAATAATAATAATGATTATTAGAAAGATGTTAGTAATGATAATATTGATAAATATTGATTATAGTGATAATGATGATGTGATGATGATGGGGATGATGGTGGTGGATACAGTGATGGTGATAATAATGATATTGGTGCTGCTGCTGCTGATGATGGTGATGATGATTCAGATTATATGTATAATGAAATGTATTACAAATTTAAAGGCAAAATGAAGCTGCCTTCCCTCATGGAGACTATCAAAACATATTGGTTGGATTTGTACTAATAACAAAAATCATTTTTCCAGGTTACATCCTGCTTGCTGGTCGAGTGAGGAGAGAGGAGGAAGCAGAGACGATCAGAGAGGTTCTAGAGAAAAACATCAAGAGAGTGGTGAACCCACAACATCTCTTCACCCTATCAGAGCATACCTCACCAGTCACAAGAAATATTCTTGAGAAGGTAACAACCACCGTTCTGATTCTATTTCTGTCAGCATGTAAACAGACTGAATTAAAAAGCATCGAAAGCAATTCATGAGAAATTCAATAATGTTTTTCAGGGTAAGCAATCTTTTACACTTTCTTCTCTGCTGAAGATTGGACAGAGGTTGCTATTATCATTTATTTGACCAAATCATTAAAAAATGCATGATACAAATTAACATAAATGACTTTTACATGGCATGAACAAAAAAATTAAATGAGCATTGCTACATGCTGGTTAGATGTGATGAAAACATAATAGCTGTTGTTTAGAAGCATACCACCCTCATATAAAGCTCTGCTTTCAACATGCAGGACAGATGTCCTAAGAAGTATGTATTCAAGCTGAAGAAGATACGAGAAAGTAAATGATTACAACGTTTTGTAGGCCTTGTGGAATGAAACTATTTGGGCAAATGGAAGTATTGATTAAAACCCTGTTTTAAGTTCAAAGTTCAATTTTATTTCAAGTTATCTTAGACATTTTACAGGATTAATTATCGTTAGTATAGCCACTAAGTTTATGACTGAGTATACATGTACATGTACATGTATGGGGAATGCTCAAGTTTTGGAATTAAGAATGCCGTAAGTACAAAGTGCCACTGGTGGAGTATGTTGATGCTTATGTGATTATATTGCACGTCTTGTAATGATTATAATTTTTGTTGTTTTTAGGTAACATCTGCAACCTCCCTTCCTGGCTTCCACCACATTGTATGGACCTATGGAATGCGTAGACTGGCTGTTCTTGTAGGACAAGCTCTCAAGTTTGGTGAACCAGTGCTTCTCGTCGGTGAAACTGGGTAAGCTTGAGATGCAAAGCGGAACAATATCATGTTATTTTCATTGGCATTTTCAGCAATGAAGAATGAAACAGTATGTACAATGCAATGAAGAGAATACGATGAATAGAAATATTTTGTGGACTCTTGCTCACCCAATCTGCATAAATCAGCTTTCCATAGGTAGAATAATTTCCCAAGTTAAAGCATTCTTTTTCAGGTGTTCCCTAATTCTTCTGTGTCGAATGTTACCAGTTCAAATATTTCTATTACATGTAAACCATTATAGATTTCTTGTATAATTTATAGTTTGATGTTATTTGCCTATTTTGAAACGTATCACTATTTGTAAATTTTGTAATTATGACTTTCAGGAGTTTGAAAGTATTGCTGAGTATAATATCTTTAAAGTGTTTATAGACACTTCCAATGTGTAAAGCACATCATAAAATCGGAATAATATATTTTCATTTCTTTCAGCTGTGGCAAGACCACCATATGCCAGCTGTTTGCTGCCCTTGCCAGTCAGAAACTCCATGCAGTGAACTGTCACCTTCACACAGAGACGTCTGACTTTTTGGGAGGGCTACGTCCAGTCAGGCATCATAGCGATGAAACTGTAAGTAGAGACTTGTATAGTTACATTGTTAAGTGTATTATGGGGTTTGCCATACCAGTCATCTATAGACTTCTACAAACATTGCTTCTTGTCAAGAACGATCTGGTTATAAATATAACACACATTTTACGCAGACCCCAAGCAGGGTCATTCTCCAACTGGTTGTACACGTACGATTGAATTCTGATTTTTGTAAAGTTTCCTCGTAGATAACTTTAGATATGCCATTGAAATATGCCTATTCAAAATGAGCAATGGCTTGTCAAATAAAACACATTATCTTTTTTCTTTATTTTTGTTTGCTGCAAAAAAAAGAATAGAAACATAATTATGTATTTAATGTGTTTTGATTAGTATAGAGGGGTTTTGGATCAGTGGAAAGGTCTCTTTACTTTTAGCCACAAGGTCCGGGGTTCAAATCCCTCCACAGGACATGTCGTTTGGCAAGGTATTTATTCTCTATTTGCCACTCTCTATCCAGGTGTAGTAAATGGGGACCTGCCAGGAAATAAATCCTTGAATGTTGGAGTACTTGATCAGCCTTGGGAAATAATGTGGTACAGCTTAGAAACATAATGTAATAAGTTCTTTATAAAGGTTGTATATTATTATTATCATTAATTTCATCATTAATGTTTGCTATAATGAAATAAATCATTTATTTTTTTGTTAATGTATTATCAGGATGAGGAGAGTAAGAAGTTGTTTGAATGGTGCGACGGTCCCTTGATCCTGGCCATGAGGGAAGGAGCTGTCTTCCTCATAGATGAGATCTCCCTGGCCGATGACTCCGTCCTGGAGCGTCTCAACAGCGTGCTGGAGCCCGAGAGAACACTGCTCCTGGCGGAGAAAGGGAGCGGGGAGGAGTGCGGGGATGATATAGCCGTGATTAAGGCGGAGGAGTCCTTCAGGGTGGTGTCGACCATGAACCCAGGGGGCGACTTTGGCAAGAAGGAGGTATGGATTGGGCGCTTAGGGTATTTTTTTTTTTAATATAACAAAAACGGAAGATGCTTGATAAAAGCAGAGAACTTTATCACAAGCATGAGGTCTTTCCATAGCAATAGTATGAAGAAGGGTGATGATGATGCTGGTAATAGGAGAGATGGTGGTAATGGAGGTGGAGGTGATAACAAAAATGAAGAATAAGAAGATGATAATACCTATAGATTACAATGAAGGATATGATGATCAGGATAGGGATAATTATGATGATGATGATAATGATGACAATGATGATAGTGGTGGTGGTGATGATGAGAATGGTTATTTTATTTATCAATTAATTTTTTCTGATATTTATGATAGTAGTGACTTGGTGATAGCTATGATGATGATGATGTTGATGGTGATGATGCTAGTGATGATGTTGGTGGTGGTAGTGGTGGTGGTGACGGTGATGATGATGATGATGATGATGAAGTGGATGGCGGTAATGCTGTTGGTAGTGGTGGTGATTATGATGATGATAATTGTAATACGGTTAGGATTAGGGTAAGATGATGCAGATGAAGAGGATGATTTGGTGCTGGTGGTGATGATGTGCTTAAGAAATTAAGTCAGAATAACAATCGATACCACTGATAACCAATTCAATTGTATTCTTCCTCCACTGTTAGAAGAGGTTGTTAGCTCTGGTGGTGTGCCAAACATTTTCAAATGACATTCTAAGGGACATGGCCACTGTATATATGTCTCTTTGTATATAGATTAGACCAGGGGCCTGTCTTACAAAGACTTGCGTTTGATCCGATCAATCGTAACTCTATGGAATTCCATCAGTGTCATAATTTTTTCTACAAGAAATTTGTAAACAAAGGAGAACACACTAAATTGTCAAAAAATCAATGAATTTATGAATATACACTAAATCATATCTAGAATTTTTTTGAAAAAACATGCATTTTATATGTTGACATTGCTGGCTTTCCATAGTTACGATTTATTGGATCAATCGTAACTCTTTGTAAGATGGGGCCCAGAGATCCTCTTGACTCCGTCCTTTGACTTTACGATTCTCTGTGTATGATTATAATCATTCTTTCCGTAGCTTTCACCGGCTCTGAGGAACAGGTTCACTGAGATCTGGTGCCCTCAGAACACTCAGCGTACTGACCTGGTATCTATCATAGAGCACAACCTGTGCGATGGGGTACAGCTGTGCAACCAAGAGGACGGTTCCAGCGGCATCGGCAACGCCGTCATGGACTTTGTGGAATGGTTTGCCAACAATGAGGTCGGGAAGAAGTAAGTGGGTGGTGACTTTTGTGATGGTAGTTGGGGGTGATGATGATGATGATGGTAGTGGTGGTAATTATGATAATGATGATGGTGGTGATGGTGATGATGATGGTGGTGATGGTGATGATGATGGTGGTGATGGTGATGATGATGGTGGTGATGGTGATGATGATAATGATGGTGATGTTAATGTTGGTGGCGATGATGATGATGATGTTGATGGTGATACTGGTGGTGATTATGATAATGATAACGATGATGACAGTGGTGATGATGGTGGTGATGATGATGATGATAATGGTGATATCACGATGATGCTGACGATGACAATGGTGATGGTGATGATTATGAGGGTGATGGTTATGAAGATGATGATGATGATCATGAAGATGATGATACTGATGATGATAATGATGATGAAGATGATGATGGTGGAGATGATGATGATGACGATGGTGATGAGGATGTTGATGATCATCATTATAACTAGGCTGAAGATGCCATAGACTGTGATGCTGATGATAACACTGATTTAACAACTGCATATGATTCTTATAGGTGAATTATGGTCGTGATTGTGATGATTGGGTAGATGCTGATGCATAATGCTGCTGTTGTCATACATGTAGCTCAAGCTTTTTGCTAGACTTCTGTATGAACCCTCAACTAAAATTGAAATATAAATTTATCTTACATGTACATGTAGATATTACAATCAGAAATAAGTCTCCAGCAGTAAAAACATGAGAAAACATAAATATTAGTAGATGAATATTGACACATACATATACATATGCAGGGTGCATGAGCTGAATTGAATTGAATTGAATTTCATTTACATGTATACACTTCAATGATAAAAACTTGAGAAACTTGGCTGCACCCAAGAATGAGACAATACATCAATGATGTACATATTAAATTATATACAAGCATGATGAAAAAGTTTGACATCGTTGGGCTTGTTTCACAAATTGAATAAAATCAGAGACATATCTGAACTGCAAAAAAAAATCCATATTATGCCCCAAGGAGTCATATTCAATATCTTAATTCTAACAGGTGAATAAAATGATAAAACTTCATCCTGTACAAAACAATTTATGGTTTATTGTTACAGTAGCAAAAAGACAATAATACATTAATGTGAATAAAATGATAGCAGACATAGTAAAGTATGAGAAAGTAAGGTTTGACTTTGGGTAAGGTTTACATGTCGGCATGGACATTTCGTATTTTGAAATGTATATTTTGAGTTAACTCATTTATTTGTTGGCATCATACAATTCTTAAGCATCCGTTAAACACATGCTATAGAGATCGTCATCTTGATGGCATTAACAGTGTCTGAATATCTAAATCTAAACTATAATAATAATATAAAAATTTACGAGGCGCTTTATACGGACGTTTCAAAGCGCTAAGAAAGAAAAAAGAAAGAAGAATATTCATATACAAGATATCTCAGTAAAAAAACCAAAGAAACTGAAAGTGAAAACATCATTACAAAAATTAGTTATACATACAATATAGAGATAATCGGTAAAAACTATAAATACAACTTAAATACAACAGATCAATGATTATGTGAATAAATTCAAATGAACCCGATAATTAAGAACATTTGACGAGATGGAGATGTCATTTGGCCATTTGTGTATGAGTTTCACTAAGTTGTCTTTTCATCTGTCACCACAATCCTTCGATATTGTTTATATGTTCTTGAGTGTCTGGATCTACTCAATCAGATGAAAATACCAGTCGCTCCTTCTGGTATGAGTTTCACTGAATTGTCTTTTGATCTGTCACCACAATCCTTTGATATTGTTTGTATGTTCTTGAGTGTCTGGATCTACTCGATCAGATGAAAATACTAGTTGCCCGTTCTGGTAAGAGTTTCACTGAATTGTCTTTTGATCTCTCTTACCAGAAGGGGCTTCTGGTAAGAGTTTCACTGAATTGTCTTTTGATCTGTCACCACAATCCTTTGATATTGTTTGTATGTTCTTGTGTGTCTGGATCTACTCGATCAGATGAAAATACCAGTCGCTCCTTCTGGTAAGAGTTTCACTGAATTGTCTTTTGATCCGTCGCCACAATCCTTTGATATTGTTTGTATGTTCTTGTGTGTCTGGATCTACTCGAACAGATGAAAGTACCAGTTGCTCTTTCTGGTAAGAGTTTCACTGAATTGTCTTTTGATCCGTCGCCACAATCCTTTGATATTGTTTGTATGTTCTTGAGTGTCTGGATCTACTCGATCAGATGAAAATACCAGTTGCTTCTTCTGGTAAGAGTTTCACTGAATTGTCTTTTGATCCGTCGCCACAATCCTTTGATATTGTTTGTATGTTCTTGAGTGTCTGGATCTACTCGATCAGATGAAAATACCAGTCGCTCCTTCTGGTAAGAGTTTCACTGAATTGTCTTTTGATCCGTCGCCACAATCCTTTGATATTGTTTGTATGTTCTTGAGTGTCTGGATCTACTCGATCAGATGAAAATACCAGTCGCTCCTTCTGGTAAGAGTTTCACTGAATTGTCTTTTGATCCGTCGCCACAATCCTTTGATATTGTTTGTATGTTCTTGAGTGTCTGGATCTACTCGATCAGATGAAAATACCAGTCGCTCCTTCTGGTAAGTGTTTCACTGAATTGTCTTTTGATCTGTCACCACAATCCTTTGATATTGTTTGTATGTTCTTGAGTGTCTGGATCTACTCGATCAGATGAAAATACCAGTCGCTCCTTCTGGTAAGTGTTTCACTGAATTGTCTTTTGATCTGTCACCACAATCCTTTGATATTGTTTGTATGTTCTTGAGTGTCTGGATCTACTCGATCAGATGAAAATACCAGTCGCTCCTTCTGGTAAGTGTTTCACTGAATTGTCTTTTGATCTGTCACCACAATCCTTTGATATTGTTTGTATGTTCTTGAGTGTCTGGATCTACTCGATCAGATGAAAATACCAGTCGCTCCTTCTGGAAAGTGTTTCACTGAATTGTCTTTTGATCTGTCACCACAATCCTTTGATATTGTTTGTATGTTCTTGAGTGTCTGGGTCTACTCGATCAGATGAAAATACCAGTCGCTCCTTCTGGTAAGTGTTTCACTGAATTGTCTTTTGATCTGTCACCACAATCCTTCGATATTGTTTGTATGTTCTTGAGTGTCTGGGTCTACTCGATCAGATGAAAATACCAGTTATCCTTCTGGTAAGTGTTTCACTGAATTGTCTTTTGATCTGTCACCACAATCCTTCGATATTGTTTGTATGTTCTTGAGTGTCTGGATCTACTCGATCAGATGAAAATACCAGTCGCTCCTTCTGGTAAGTGTTTCACTGAATTGTCTTTTGATCTGTCACCACAATCCTTTGATATTGTTTGTATGTTCTTGAGTGTCTGGATCTACTCGATCAGATGAAAATACCAGTTGCTTCTTCTGGTAAGAGATTCACTGAATTGTCTTTTGATTTGTCACCACAATCCTTCGATATTGTTTGTATGTTCTTAGGTGTCTGGATCTACTCGATCAGATGAAAATCCCAGTCGCTCCCTCTGGTAAGAGTTTCACTGAATTGTCTTTTGATCTGCCACAGTGTGGGAGTACAGAATGTTGTACATAACTTTGGTCTGTGAACATAAATGGGTCTCTGTACCACAGTTCTTCAGTAGTCTTTACATGTTCTTGAGTATTTGGGTCTACATTAGACGAAGAATTTCACCTTGTTGTCTTAGAATCTGCCACCGCTGTTTTTCAATATCGTTTATATTCTCTTTGAATATCTGGGTCTACTCAATCAGATGAAGATTTGTCCCTTCTGGTATGAGTTTCACCAAGTTGTCTATTAATCTCCCACCAGGATACTTCTATAGTATTGGTTTTTCGTGAGAAACAGCCTCTTTTCACAATCATGAACTATTACCAGTTCTGGTAAGGCCTTTATTTGCAAGGCTGCAAGCTTCATCAGACCTTCGTCATAGATGGCGCTGTTGCTGATGCAGCAAGACGAGGCATTCAAATTTTAAAAAGTGGCTCTCCAATGTCTGCAAATCTTTTATATACATATATGACACAACGAGAGGATCAGTTGTGAAAATGAGTTTGCAAGCTTACTGTTTGAAGACACGGTTCTGAATGCCTGCAATGGTCTTAAAAATGTTAGGAAGTAAGCAATATGACAAATCTTAACTCGTCATTTAGATGCAGAGTAGCAAGCAGAATACAACCTCTTAATTTGCAAAAAAAAACTTGCATAGTTAATGAACTGTAATTACCTGTCTTATCTTTCTCAGTGTTGTATTTGTTGACACAAATCTTCAGATCCGACCGTTTCCTTCTGATGTCCTCCCAGTCCAGTCTTCACACTGCTCCCAAGTCTTTTTCTTTCTTTCCTCAACCTGCTTTTAATTACAATAAAACCAACATGCCAATATGGACTATTGTTTTTGAAGGTTTACAAATGCACGATTTTCCTTCAAATGTGTTGCCTCCTAACTTAAACACCTAAGTTAACATAAGTATGTGACATGTCTGTTTGAAGGAATGCTGCTATAAATGTGCTGTCAATGCTGTGTCTTAAAAAGCAGCTCCCGTATATGTACAATTGTTTCATTTATAGCACAATGTGATGGTAAGTTGGCATGAAAATAATTTTGCAAGCTTACTGGTTGAAGACACAGTTCTGAATGACTGCAATGGTCTTCAAAAATGTTAGGAAGTAAGCAATATGACAAATCTTTACTTGTCATTTGGATGCAGAGTAGCAAGCAGAATACATTCTCTTAATTTACAAAAAAAATGCATAGTTTATGAATGACCTTTCTTATTTTTCTCAGTATCATATTAATTTGCCCTGACCTTCAAGTCGGACCACTTCCTCTCAGCATCTTGCCAGTCTTTCTTACTCCCATGTTTCAGGAGCAAAACCTCACATTGCTCCCAGGTTTTTCTCTTTCTTCCCTCCACCTGCATGTATTTGCAATGAAATGAACATGCATTATCCTGCAAGCTTCATCAGACCTTTGTCAAAGATGGCTTAATTGCCGTTGTAGCACAAAGAGGCCCTTGAATGGGTGTGTTTGTGGATGTCTGGGTCTATGGAATGCAACAAATGATGCACAGTTGAAATGCTGGAATCCTTTGGCTTCTTGATGATTGTATGCTTTCCAGCAATCGCTTAGAAACATTGTCTCTGATTAGATGTGTTTGTTGATTGATGGCTCAACTTCAAGAGTAGCCCTGTCTCTGTTGTCTCTCAGAGCGATGAGAAAAATCTCTTTCGTTTCACAAGAGATACCTCTGAAAACCCACTGTCCTACTGCCGCCCTGCATCGATGGTACTTCCTCTTGCCAAATTTTGATGTTTTATTCTCAATTGTTTAACGGGGTTCACCAGTCGGATGATTACGATGTGATTTATTTGGAACTGCCCATTTACAGATTTCATGGCCTTAATTGTAGTGATCACATAAATTGTAGTTCCTCTACCTGTAGTGACCACTCCTTTGCATGTAGAAGGTCAAGTTGAAGGTTCTGTACCTGAAGTAGAAGGTGCAGAAGATTGTGATACCATAGCAGAAGTAGAAGTGGAAGAGTTTGGAGTTGAAGAAGCTGCAGAAGGAATAGAAATGGGTGTCTCCGGTGTGCTGCTGGATGTTGTATATGCAGATCTAGAAATACATGTAGAGAATACTTGAGTATAATAGAATAAAAAATAGAATAGAAGAAAATATATTTTTGTCTTCTTCGAACAAAAAGATAAAAAGAATGCACAGGTGTACATACAGTATACAAATAATTTAACAACATATTAAACAAGATCAAATTCATGCAATAAAAAGAAAGAAAATATCTTCATAAACATTAATATGGACATCAATAGTTACATGTACATATAAGTTCTGTCATTATCATCATTATTAATATCACATACTTTCAGGTGTACTGTCAGCATTCGGGACATCCTCTCTTGGGTGAACTTCATTAACGTTTGCTGCGACCCTTCCCATCATGACCCCATGACCTCACCCGATGACCTTTCACCTCTTGACCCGGCTGTTGCCTACATCCATGGTGCCTGCATGGTCTTTGTGGATGGTCTAGGCTCAGGTAAATATAAATAGATCTTTTGACTCTTCGTTTTACCCAATCAATGTACAATATAGTCAAACCTGTATATACAGTTAAGTCCACAAATATGGTTTCGCTTGGAATACTTTCCCCATTGAAATGTGTACTAAATGAATGTCTCAGTAAAGACCTCCTACTGATGAAGACCATTATCTTTGTCTCCCCTGGGTGATATTCATAGATAGGTTCCACTATTAAGGAACCTGTCCATAAATACCACTGTTCCTGTCTCCCTTGTGTGGTCTTCATATACAGGTTTTGCTTTATTACAGGAAGCTGTCCATAGAGACCACCTGCTCTTTAGGTGACACAACATTTGCTCCGGGCTTAATTTCGTTTAAGATATAGGGTTAGGTTTAAGGTTGTATTAAGGTTTTATGTCAGGTTTAGGGTTAGGTCTAGGATAAGGCAAAGTGTTAAATCCCGGGTTGAATTTGGTCCTTCCATTAGTGTGTGGAATTACAGTGGAGCAATTGTCGCCGGAGCAAATGTCATGGAACCGCTCATTAAGACCACTTTTCTTGTCTCCCTTGAAATGGCCTTTATGTAAATGCTTAACTGCATTGCATCTTGCACCATGTCCTTTCAGACACCTTTTGCTGATATTCTGTATGTATGTGCAGTGCTGACAAACACAGATAAGCACATGTGGGGCAGTGTAAAAGACCCTGCACCTAACTGGAAAGTCATGCTTATTTTGTCCATATCTCTGCAATTACACATTTTCTACCAGAACAAATTTGGCATATTTGTCTATTCATTTATACATAAAAACTCACTGGATGGTTATTTCATTGCATTCCGTTCGAACTAATTTTTAGATTGTCCCCACAATTGGCATTTATCTTTTAAGGTACAACCAGCAACTCCTTAGTGCCTCCGACCCAAGCCAGACACACGTGCATCCGTTGGCTCTCATATCAGATCAAACAACTCACAGACCAAGAGATTGACCTCTCCAGCCTCCTGGTGACCTCTGACCTGAGTGACCTCAAAGAGGTCAAAGGTCATGGAGGAGGAATTGTGTGTGAAGGGAACAAGTTCGGAATTCGGCCTTTCTTCATTAAAAGAGGTATAGAATAGAAATACTACTTGTCTCATTTTTCGATTATTGTCCAACTTGGTGAAAATTCAATAATATCTTGGTTAATGATACTCTTATTTAAATTTTTTTCACACCATGGGTATTCTTCAGTTGGGTAGAAAATAATGAACTGAAATGAATTATAACAGTGGAGGCTCACCTGTTAGTACCCCCAAACTATCATTTTAATTTTGTCTGTACACATAATGTTTGCTGTAATGTTTAGACATTTTGCTTGCTATAATTTTAAGATACATTTCACACTCATTTGTATGCATTTTTAGTTCAGTAACAATACTTATCAGACATCAGAGAATTACAGTTGCTGAGATTAAAGATGTAGTCGAGTGTTGGATAAAAATTGACTTTGATGTTTTAAATATTTTATTAAAAGGGCCATCGCCAAGATCACCGGTAGGTTACGCCCTCGATGCCCCGACCACCGCACTCAATGCCCAACGTATTCTGCGAGCACTGCAGCTGCCCAGGGCTATCCTCCTTGAAGGGTCCCCAGGGGTAGGGAAGACCAGTCTGGTGTCAGCCCTGGCCAAGGCGTCCGGTCATGAACTGGTCCGGATTAATCTATCAGAGCAGACAGTAAGTTGGGGGTGGTAGTGGTGGTGTTAGTGACAATAATGCAGGGAATAATTTTGCTTTACAAATTTGAATAGCATTTTTGGTCATAAGATAAAAGCTCTCAACTAAGTAATGTACAGTCCTACGTAAAAATATGCTATACAATAGACTTTATGCATAGTAGTCTTCCAAAACTATGGAGCAAATTGCGATGCCATACCAGGAAAATTATTCCCTGTAATGGTTTTGATTGTGGTAGTGGTGGTTGTGTTATTACTGTTGATGGTAGTGATGATGGTTATGATGTTGATGATGGGAATGATGTTGATGGCGATGATGCAGAGGATAGTGTTGCTGTATGCGTTGATGGTGGTGGTGTTAATGATGATAGTGTTGATGATAGTGGTGTTGATGGTGTAAATTTTTGTGGTGATGATGATTTTGTTTGTAGAGTTGATACATTTTATGACATTGTTGCTGCTGATATTCTTGTACCCATGGTACGAATCTTGCCATTGATTATTGAAGTTGTTGGTGTCAATCTTATGGTAATTATGTGGAGTCCATGGTTTAGATTGGCTGTTTAGGAGTGGTGGTAATGAAATTAGCGGTTGTGATGGTGGTACTTTCCGTTGTTAGAGATGATATTGTTGATTGCAGTGTTGATGATGATGATGATGAGATGATGATAATGAAAAAAATTGGGATGAGGATTGGTGATGATGGTTTTAGCAATGGACTTGCTATGATAATAACTATAATACATCTTAGAATAAGTTGAAGATCATTATTTTAATCTAACTTAAAAATTGTCTCCTTTATCAGGATATCACGGACCTGTTTGGAGCTGATCTTCCAGTAGAGGGAGGTGAAGGGGGTCAGTTTGCTTGGAGGGATGGACCCCTCCTCCAGGCTCTCCGAGCTGGGCATTGGGTTGTCCTTGATGAGGTAATTCATATTGATTTAATAAAATGATGATTCTTTGTTTGCTTCATGTTTGTTCTGATATCCATTCTGCCATTTATTCACTCATGCATTATTAGTTGACTCATATTCATTCATTTCCATATATTCAGTCATCTTTATCAATCCATCTATCATCCATTCCATTAGTCCATGCATTCATTCGTTCGTTCATTCATTCATTCGTTCGTTTGTTCACTCATTCATTCATTCATTCCTTCATTCTTGTGGATTGACGTCATGCCAAAGGACACTAGCCTTCCGTGGGATTCAAACACATGACCCTCTGATTACAAGGCAATAGGGTGAACCACAGCATCCCGGCTCTTCTCATAATGATAATAGTGCACCTCAGAATAGATGCCGCTCAATAGATGCCTATTTTGAGTATTGTTATTATTGTTTTTGCTAATATTTTTATTATTGTCATCATCATAATTACTTTAAACTCATTTCGCAGCTGAATCTGGCCTCCCAGTCGGTACTAGAAGGTCTGAATGCTTGCCTGGACCACAGGGCGGAGGTCTTTGTTCCCGAGCTGGGCCGATCGTTCCAGATCCAGCACGAGAAGACCAGGATCTTTGCATGCCAGAACCCGTTGAAGCAGGGAGGGGGCCGCAAGGGACTGCCCAAGTCATTCCTCAACAGGTTCACACAGGTAACGGGTGTAGTGTTGAAGGTTTGAGGAAAATCCATCAAAGATTAAGAAAAATATTAGAAATTATTATTTTTTATTTGTGACATCATATACAGCAGCTGCCCCATATGTTATGTAACATAAAATGCATAAATTACAAATTTTTAATATTTCGTGATTACTATTTTTAAAATTTCTTTCAGGAGCTGGTGTGAAAGGATTTGTCTATTGATAAACTGAAGGAAAAAAAAGTTCTTCTCAATTTTCAGAGAAAATGATTTTTCGTTGATTTTGTTGCATATACTGCATAAATTGATTGTTGCAGAAAAAGTAGCCCTTCAAATGAAATCAATAACCCTGATAATTGAGCAATTGCCCCAATGTGTAGGAAAAAAATATTCCCTAAAAATAAAAATGATTTCCTGCCCTTGTTTGAGTTATATGGTAGTAATATTGATGGATGATTTGTGTTTTTCGGGCATTCGTGAGTGTTTTCAGTGTGAAGTTTTACACAGCATATCACTCTTACAGAATACAGTTTTCTCCTGTTTCTTGTCTAAGCTTGTTACATGTAGGTGTCCTTGTGCATACATGTAGCCATACCCACTGAATGAATTTTATTATAATAATAATGAAAATAATAAAAAATTTACATTGTATAAAGCGCTTTATACGTATTGTTAGGTTATGTAACCCTTGTAAACAATGTTAGACTTGTACATGTATGTCATATCCTTTATTGTTTATATTTATTAATAGGTATACATAGAGCCGTTCACATCAGGGGATCTGCTCTTCATTGTCAGCTCTGTGTATCCTATGATAGACAGAGATATTCTGTTCAAGATGGTGGAATTCAGCAATAGGGTGAGTTCTGAAGGATTTCTGTAAGGGAGTTTGTCTACCTTCTATAGTAACCCCAATCTAATGGGGGTAGTCCCAATTTTCGGTGAAAGATAAGCCACTTCAACCGCTGTTTATTCAAGCGAAAAATCTGTATGTACTTATGTTCAGGTAGCCCTGCAATGTCCCTGTTTTCAGCCTCTGTCTTCCCATTTTGTCCCATTATCTTAGATTTTATGATTGGCATGTATGAGTTTGTATTTAGTACCAGCTCTTGCAAATTGAAAAATCATAGTAGATTTATTGGGTAATAATAGACTGAATCAACTGAACAAGTGCTTTACTTGACCAAGAATGTGTGTGCAGAAAATCTGAGGATGACATCCCCCCCAACAAAATGATAGGGCACGTATAAATGGGGTGTGATGATGTCTTGTTAAGTCGTAAAAGGACGTCTGAATATCTTGTGAATACTTAAAATGTATCCACATGGAGACGTCATACGGCATCAAATTGTAACTAATTCTTTGTTCATTTTCAATCATATTTTTCCTCATGAATTATTATTATGAATCAGAAATATGTCTGCATATCTTGTAAATACTCAAAATGTATATAACTCCACATAAAAACATCATACAGCTTGAAAGTCTCACTAATACTTTGTTCTTTTTCAATCATATCCTCATAGATATGATATTATTATTATCATTATTATTATGAATTGTGATTGCAGCTGTACAGGAAGACAATGATCGAGGGTCGCTGGGGTCAGAGGGGAGGACCATGGGAATTCAACCTCCGTGACCTCTTCCGGTGGTGTGACCTGATGGTGCATGACCAAGGGGTCAAAGGTCAGATTGGGATCAAAGGTCAGATGGATCCGGGGCAGCACGTGGGTCTGGTCTACGGTGATAGGATGAGGACTGCTGATGATAAGGAGAAGGTGGGTCCAGGAATGGGATTGAGAATGGGCGGTGAGGTTGTTGGTAGCCTTGTTTGTATGATGGTTAGTGAAGATGATGGTGGTGGGGTTGGTGGTGTGGATATGGCATTTGTGACATTTGTTTGGTGATGGTAGTAGTGGTGGTGGTGTAGTATTGGTGCTGATGATTGTGGTGGTGGTGATGGGGATAGTGGTGGTGTAGGTATGTACATGTATGTATGCATGGTGGTGGTGGTAATGGTTTTATAGTGGTATTGGTGGTATTGGTGTCGATTATGGGTGATGGTGGTTTTATATGTGTGTTGGTGTTATGGTGGTGATGTCCTGCGGTTGTGGTGATGATGGTGAAATCAGTGGTGTTAGAGGGGTTTAATTGGTGGTGATGCGGGATGATGGTATGATGGTGATGGTATAGTGGTGTGGGAGGAGGTAATGTTTGTGATGGTATTGGCGGCGACGGATATGGTAGATGCATTGGTAGTGATGGAAGTGATTATGGCATGCACGTGATGTTGTGGTATTAGTGGTGTGATGATGATGCTAATTTTTTTGTTGGTTATATGGTGGAAAAAACACGGTGGTGATGGTGATGGTGATTTTGGAAGCGATTTTTGTGACTGCATATGTAGTATTGGTGGTATGATGGTGATGATATGATACAGGTGGTGGTAACAGTGATGTTTTGGGTGATTATAGTCAATCCAATTGCACATTTCTCCCAAACAACACTGTTTCTTGGCTGCCTCAGGAAGCTGGAATCCACCATTTTAATCCATATTCAAGTTCAAATGTTTGATTTTCAGATTTTCAAGCTGTATCATGTAGTCTTCAGAACCAAGGGAGAAGAGATACCATCAGAGGCCTATAGGAGTAGCAGACAATTCCATATCACTCATTCACATGTCCAGGTAAGTGTAATGTTCATGACCAACATTCAGATCATTTTCAGTTGTGTTTCATTGAATATTTATTTAGTAAAGTCTGATAATAGAGAGTATAAATTATAACATGTAGGCCTACTGTATTATACATTGTTAGAATTTCATGCACTTTATTTTCCATCCTTACATTGCATCCTTACTTTGCACACCACGATAAGAAAAAGTGAAGTGATAAGTGTTACTGTACAAAAGTACAAGACAAATATTTGAAATAATACATGAACAATATTGAGAAGGGAACGAAAGCATCAAATATATTTTATGAGATGTTGTACCGATAAGGTCTAATGAGGTTTACTGTGAAAAATAACTACTTTGTAAAAAAAACTGTTGATGGTTGCTCTCTATTGCGTTATAATCGATGCATGAGGTTCTTTCAGGGGCATGGATATTTCCAATGTTGCCTTGTAAGGGATGAGCAGCTGACAATTTTTCTTAAAAGGCCTGTAAATTAGGCCATTGCATGCAGTGGCTTTTGCCATTGTTAATGAAAATATGCACGTTTTCTGCTAAAAGACAAGAGTACCTTCGTTAAGGTGCCATAGATTTCCAGATCCTATAAGAGAAAGCTTAAGTGATTGATCATAGGGCCGATTTCCACAATCGATTGCATTGATTATTGCGTGTGATAAATCATGCAGTTCACCTCCACAATCGATCGCTAAGCTTCATGCTACTGGGTCCTGGTCTCTTTTCATCCTTGTCAGGTTGGGCATTCATTCCTGGCCCGTGACCCCGCCTGTGATGTGAACAGCACCCTCTCCAGGTCACCTCTTCAGCTGCTTCACCATGACCTGGACACACTGGAATCTATCATGAAATGTGTCGAGATGAACTGGATGTCCATTCTGGTAAGATTAAGCAGTCTGTATTTCTTTATTCAATACATGACATGATTATGACTTTTATCCTTAAATCATGGAATTTTTCCTTGTATTCTCAATTTTGTAGATTACATGTATACTGTGGGTGATGTATGTGCTGATTATGAACCTGTGTGTGACATCAATTAACATTCATATGCATTCTCAAAACAGCCCAGGGGCCTGTTGCAAAATGAATTGCAATCAAATACAACTC
Source organism: Lytechinus pictus (assembly GCF_037042905.1). NCBI lineage: Eukaryota > Metazoa > Echinodermata > Echinoidea > Temnopleuroida > Toxopneustidae > Lytechinus > Lytechinus pictus. The sequence goes on along the minus strand of NC_087248.1, from coordinate 21,805,597 downwards.
AAAAATTCAAACACAATTTGATTTTCTACCAATCAGATGCATATATTTTGCATTTGTGCTTGACCTTTTTTGAGTTATGTTCAGACACATCTCTTTGTGGAACATACCCCAGCTAGAACAATGGATGCTAGTGAAGATATTTTTTAAGCACAATTTGTTGAACAAATTCAGATATACATGCATGCCGCCTGAACTATTCATTCAAAATAAAAATTTGTTTACACCAAGTTTTGCTTTTAATCATTCGTTATGATCCAGGTTGGTCCAAGCTCAAGTGGGAAGACCTCCCTGGTCCATCTCCTGGCTTCTTTGACTGGCCATCGGCTCCAGGTCCTGGCCATGAACAGTGCTATGGATACCACAGAACTACTGGGTGGATTTGAACAGGTAAGCCTGATAGTCTAGAGTCTTTAATTAGATTCAATTTTTTTAGTGATTTCATAAGAATATGTACCTTTTTTCACAATTAAGGTAAAAGTATATCTAGGGACCTAACTACAATGGCCCGTATTCTGAAGTTGGGTTAAGTTAAGGAAGTAAGTTTTCGACCTTTATATGTTATGTTTGTCATATAATATACAATTGTGAAATGGAAATCAATAATCAAATCAAATAAAAAGTATGGAGAGCTGGAATTGTCATGTAATTTTTTTAGCATTGTAAATTTCTCATGTTTACTGTGTTCTTTTGTCATGGTATAATGGTGAGGAAAACTATTCCAGTTATCGTTCCCAGACAGTTAGGAGCAGGGGTGTGAGAGTTCAGATTTTTTTGTTTTGATTTTCAGCTTATTTTTGGCCTTCCTCTGTACAAAAAGTATGGGAGCTCTTTCTATTTCAGACTTTTTCAACACTCTTCAGCTTTTTTCAGATCTTTTTATTTGTGATCACTCACACCCCTGTATGAATGACCTGAGTAACAGATGAGCTGATAAATTTAAACAGTACTGTTAGAGACTTGTTTCACAATTGGCTATCTACTTGTATACTTAAACCACAACTTTAGACCAAACGTCAATTTAAACCAGAGTTCAGAAATACGGGACATTAAGTTTAAACTTTAGATCAAGAGTATCGATATGTTTCGTCCTTGATCTGATGTTTCAGTAGAGGGATCCTGGATATGCTTTGAATGCTAGCAAACAGATTGATGCATTGAAACACACAGATGACATTCACTTTACATTTCCCTATTTCCTTTTATCTTTATAGGCCGATATAATCCGGCATTGGGAGAGTTTGTTGGGTATGATAGATGATGTTGCTATGGCAACCGTCAGAAATCTGCTAACCAGTGATGCATCCGGAACCAGACTGAAAGCAAAGAGGATCATGGGAATCTTGAGTACTCTGAAATTACCCAATGAAGGAAGTAAGTTTAGTTGTATATTCGCATAGTTTTTCAAATTTATTATAATTTTTCTATTATCAAAATGCTTCTTTTCCTTATGAATTCAGATCCTGCTTAATTTATGCAGCATTAGCTGTAATAGCGGTGGCGGCAACGGTAGCAGCGGCAGCGGCAACAGTAATAGTAGTATTGGTAGAAGAAATGGTAGTAGTAGTTTAGTAGTAGTAGTAGTAGCATTGTTATTATTTATTATTATTGGTACTATCTTTTTTTTCAGGGGAAAAAGATAGTCTCTATCCTACCGAGCAGAAGCTCAACTTGCTTGACCAACTCTTGGCACAGTTACAGACTTGTTCAGAAACTATGCAAGGTGGTCCAGAGCTTGCAATAGGTAAGTACAGAGCAAAACAGAATTTCCTTTATTGAAATACACGTACAATTTATAAGAAAATAAATGGAAAATGTATAATTTAGAATTGTATAAGATTTATTTGCTAGGCTGTGTATTTTCTTTTAGATCGGAGAATGATTATTCCAAATAATTTGGGGAATTACAAGTAATGATCAATTATAACCATGCGCAGAACTCTCGGGGAAAAATTATTTCATTGTTATACTAATTGTATTTATTTCACACAAAGTTATTCAGTCATAAAAGTGATACAAGGGTGTACCACCGGACTGTTCATCAGTTATGTGCGGCTTTGCTATTGATTGCCAAAATATTTTGATAAAGTATGTGTATGTCAGTCCTTTTGGTAATGTAATTTATGGACAGGTGTGCTAAAGCTTGGGGAAGAAAAATTGTAGCAGCAGGAATATAAAATATATGAACATGCTAATACTGCTATTCAGTTGTTGTAAACAATTAAGTTTGATCTAACAATGCTTGTTAAAAATTTAAATAAAAATCAAAGTCTGGACATTACCACAGATGCCAAATAATTAAGAAAATTCTTGGCCTATCATATGCCAGTCATTTGTGAAGTTTTGTGTAACTTTAATATCAGCAATATTAAACTGTCTAAACATATTGATATTACACAATGAAAAGTGACATAAATGATCCCCCCTTTTCCTGTGTTTTCACAGTGGTTGAAGCTGCCGATGATTTGAAGAGCAAATGCAAATTAGAGGACCGTTCCATTCCTGGTGGGGGAGGCAAGTTTGAGTGGGTGGATGGACTCTTGGTTCACGCCCTCAAGAATGGTGACTGGCTTCTCATCGATAATGTCAACTTCTGCAGGTTAGTGTGGGAACTCTTGCGTTCAGTTTTCTGAAATGATGGAAGGATAAGGCACAGATAATGATAAGTTCTAGCAAACTATTATTGAACAGATGTAATAATGGCAATCCTAATTGAGAGAATAACATTAATGGGTGTAAGAAACTTATGTTAGGTTCCAAATAAGTCCCTAAATCAAGTGCAAGTTCTTTGATTAAACTCAAATTAGTAGTTGACTTGCATTCCATTTCACCTCAACTTTCTTGCAACATCCCACTGCTATGTTTTAATTTGGAATGGAACGCAGCCAAGTTTCTAGCAACGCCCCAAGTTGAAAGCTAAGCGGAAGCGATTCCTAAACATGAGATGCTGAGTAAAAATATTGATATAGGGGTCATCATGAATGATCATTAAAAAATCATTTGAGATAATTATCAAGGTACCTAGCCAATAGTTATTAATGCTTGAAACAAAAAAAATTGAGTGAGAGTCCCACTGAAAGATGCAACTTTGACTGTTGTTTGTGTCAATGCTTTTCAAAATACTTTTTTTTTCAGATACTGTAAATATTTCAAGCACTGTAAGACTATCCTTTTAAATCATTGTTGAAAAAAGTATAACTCAAAATTTTTATTTCTTATACCTTCGTTATCACTGTATACTTTTGTTAATTGTTAAATCGACTGGTGATGCTGATAAATGATTTCATCATCTAATTTTAAATCCCACAGTCCCTCTGTGTTGGATCGTCTGAATGCTTTGCTGGAGCCTGGTGGTGTACTGACGATAAATGAGAGAGGGGTCATAGATGGCCAGATTCCAGCCATCAAGCCACACCCACAATTCAGGTATGTTATATCACCTAATTAACCCAAGGGACTTTCCCGTTGCATTTATGTCGCTGATTGCTACTTCTCCTAATACCATGGGGGGGGGGGGGGCTTGACAACTTATTAGCAATATGATGCTACACCATGGGGGCATGGGGGATTGGGGGTGGGACTTAAACTCCATGTGGCAAAATTTTAAACTTCAAGGCACTAGCTTTAGGCATAGACTGTATGGATCTTATGTGTATGTTATTGGAGCTGCATATTGTACTTTTTGGCTGTGCTTGTAGAGATGTCATGAATATTTTCTTTTTGAGAAATTTGGGAAATACCAGAAATTCTGAAATATTTTGGTTCTACGTTCCATCCAGATTATTCCTGTCCATGGATCCACGCCATGGTGAGATCTCAAGAGCAATGAGAAACAGAGGAGTGGAGATATACATGTTAGGAGAGGTTAGTATATAAAAAATTGAAGGTACATGTAAATTGCGGATTGCTTCACTTTACCTACTTTCCATTTCGTCTTTCCAATCCTTGCTTGTCTACAACTAGGGCTCTGTAGTTGTGATGAATTGCAAATATGAAAGAACAACTCTGATTGGTTCCTGGTCAGTGTTTTTGTAACCATACTTATCAACTGTATTGATATGTCATAAAACAAATAATGCACAGGTTTGTATTTCTAGAGGTTATTGGCAGCACAAATATTCACCAAGTGTTCACAAAGTTGTGCAACAGGACAGTGTGTAGTGTCCTTTTGGATTGGGTACCATTATTAATACAATTGAGTGCATTGCACTCATATTCGCTCATATTTTCTCACTTGTAATGATTTGTATATCTAATTTTTGTCTGAAACTCCATGATTACAGAATGAAGGTGGGGCATATAGCGATCAAGACAGCAGGACCCTCCTACACTCCCTGGGCCTGACTTCCGAAGGCACTATCACCAGCCTCATCAACATCCACCAAGAGATGCGATCCCATCTCCAGGGCACCGACTCCGCCCGGTTACCAAGCCTCCTCCTGGCAGGCTCCATGGTGATGCAGCTCTCGAGGAACGGATCGGGGATGAAGAGGGCGCTATGGGAGGCATGCATGGAGGTGTATGTCAATGGGCAGCTCCTCATCGGTAATAAACAGGTGAGTTTTCTACGGGTATTGCATGTTCCCAGTACAAAGTCTAAGGAAATAAGGGATTAGTTTGCAAGATGAGTGCTCTGAAAGTTGTAATCATCTTCTTGTGAAACATTGCCCTAATAATATAGAATACACACCCTGGTCTTAGACTTCCATTCCATTAGTGCCAGGGCAAGATATGATAAGAACTGCTCTTTCTACCCCCGGTCACATTTCATACCCTTTTATGTTTCATTTAGTAGATGTAGCTATTCTTTTACTGACCTTTAACAATTGTGTTCCTGAATTTGAACAGAGAGCAAGAGAGGCACTTGAGCGATGTCTGCAAGGACAATCTGGTAGCGCAGCCGATGATGCAGACCATGACTCTCCAATGGAGATTGAGGAGCACTCTCTTACCGATTCCCACCTTGCCAATAGTGAAGGGTTAGGTGACAAGGATTACGAGGATGATGGTGATGATGATGACGACGATGATGATGTTGATGATGTGGAGGATCATGTCATTAAGTCCTACCCTCTAACCGATGCAAAGAACCTGATCACCAACCCGATGCTAGTGACCATCCAGCGAGAGGGAGCCGTGTTGCATCATCTTCTTACAGAACTACAAAGCTCAGACAGGTACATGTATGTTCAAGCACTAAAAAATCATTTACTTTGTACATGTACGAAAATCCCAGTTTAGTATGATATTAAAAGGTTGACAGTGATAACAATTATAGATCTTCATCTGTTCAAACATGAGTAAGGTTAAGATATGTTAAATCTTGGAAACGTAAAGAACATGTAATGAGGAATTAATGAGCATTATAGTTATGCAAATCTTAGGATATATTGTTTCTGTGAATGTGCTTCTCTTGTATGTTGTGTAACAAAAATTGTTTATCGACAAGTTCATGAATATTGGGATTGTTAGATCTACAGATGAAATATGATTGTTGCAGTTTTTCAATAATAATGGATAATTCTGTATCTCTTTGTATATTTGTGTACCAGGTATATTAAAGTATTCTAAGATTATATGTAATTCCTTTGTATTCACATTGCAGAACCACATCAACAGAAATGCTCCTGAAAGCTGCTCTCCTTATCGTCTTGGAGAAGGCCAGCCTTGAGGACTGCAAGCTGCGCTGTGATTGGCTGAAATCTCTTGGGTCATGCCCAGGAAGCGTGCTGGACGTTGGATCATTGGCTAAAGGTGTCCTTCACAGCTTGATGAATCATCCAATCACAGAGCAGATTGAGAAAGAGATGAAGGAGCTGTTTTGGGGTCACCACAGTAAGTCAAAAGGGATGACTGTCACATGCAGTGTTTTCTCAGCTAACCCCCCCCCCCAAAAAAAAAAAAAAAAAAAAATCCTCAAACTGAATCTGAAATTCCCGAAAATCAGCTGAATTTCTTGGAATCTTCAATTTTATTTTATAAACAGTGTTTGAACATTGATGCAGTAAGCCTGCAGTACATTAAGGTCCAGATAATGTCCAGAAATTAATCTGGAAAAATGAAAAATAATCACTTATCCTGGGCCCTCTTTCATGAAGGCTTGTTACAATACATTAAGAAAGTTCTCATTTAAACTATCAAACCCCAAATTTGAATTCCTAACCGTTCTCACCAACCCCTCCCCATCCCGATATCACTAATCCAGGGTTCCCTTTCGTGTGAACTTGTTGCGACGAAAACTTCTGAATTTCTATAACAATTTCAATATCAGCCAGCCAAACTGAATGATTTCAGTGGCTTTAAACTGTTATTGCAAATTTGTTATTATAACAAGTTTTAGGAAGTAGGCCATAGGTCTCCTTTCATGGGATGCACTGTTTGATTTGAGAGTAGACCTCTACATCTTTTCATTGTTGTACATGCAAGAGAAAATAAGACTAACATATTTTTCTGTCTTTGTTTTTCAGTGAAGGATTTCTTGATCATCTCTCCTCTGGATGTCCACTGGAACGAGCAGTTACTAAAACTGTTTAATTTTCACCTCCAGAGGGCAGCATCAGCTCAAGAAGAGAGCATGGAAGATGACGGTCCAAATGGGATGGAAAGAATCCAATCCCTAGCTAGAAGGTTTGTTACTGAGATTTCATCGTGTTGGTGCAAGAACACCCTTAGCAAAACATTTTCGCACACCGTATTTGTGCAGAAACGCCCTTATGCAGTGCACTTATGCGTGCTGCAAAGGGCATTTTTTTGCGAATGCAATGTGTGAAAGTGTGGTGTTTAGGGGGTCCTTAGACCGACACGACGATTTGCCATGTTTTCAACAGAAAGTACATTTATGGATATGTTCCAATGTGCAACACTAGATTGGACATTCTGTTGGGTTGTGTGGTCTAGTGGTTAGAGCATTGGACTAATGATTGTGAGGTCGTGAGTTTGAATCCCCTCTGGGCCATTTTCTCTCAGAGTAATTTCTATGGTCTATAAGGTCAGCTTCTCTGACTAAGTATTAAAGTTAGATGTAGATTGTTTTCCCTATGTCATTTGTTAAATGAGCTTGCTGTTGATGTGGTGGAAATCTGCCCTGCCAAGTTCCTGGATGTGATACAGTGCAGGACCGTCTGGTATAATGCACCAGGTTAGGAGACGGCGCATATGAGTTTAGTCGAAACGTAGGTGGCTTTCTTCAATCTTGGCCTTAAACATCTCCTACAGGAGTTACACTGTACGTCTACAGAAAAAGATGGAAAGTTGAACACTACTCAAGGCAAATACCTTTCTCTTCAAAACATAAGTTTCCTTAGACAGTAAAATTATAGTCTAATTTGTTGTATTCTTAATATCTATCTCAAAGGTATAAAAAAAAAACTAGCTAACAACACACATTCAATGAGACCACACACTGTCGCATTAAGATACAGGGATGCAAATTATTTAATCTGATTTCAATTCTTTTGCATTATGTACAGATTATTTGTGTTCCTGAGAAGAGCATTGTTCGAATCTTGCCTTGCCCATCAAACCAACCAAGAGCCAAAGAGCAAGAAGAAGAGGAAACCATCAACAGTCCTTCAACTCTCTCAAGCTTTTGAAAAAGGTACTCTATAACCGATATTTTTGCTTCTTATAAATACAAGACTTTCTTGCTATTATCCTAGTTTGGACCTACCACCCCCAACCCATTGACAAGTCATTAGAGAAGGTTTCTGTAAATAGCCAAATTAGTAACTTGGTATTCAAAAAGGGAAATATTAGGAAATCAGGTTATTTGAAAGAATCATACTGTTTCAGACTGTCACAGTTTGAAGTTGTAAAGTTAAATAAAATACAAGATACAAGAATTTCCTTGACAGCACTCTTTTCCGGATTGCTTGGAAATTTAATCGAGATTGCACAGTATGCACATCTCATGCTGAGTGAACCCGAATTTCAAAGTGTGACCTGGAGTAAAATACATTGAAATTGTGATTGATGTTCTATTTTCGATTCGTACAGGTCGTCTTAGTAGTGAAGCTTTACCTCACCAGTCTGTAGCGCATGTTGGTCCATTCTTCCACGCCTGGGACCAGTTCTTCTCGGAGAGGCTCGCTTTTGATGGACCTTTGGAAGAGGACCAGGCTTTCCAGGTAATCTGAAGTTTTTAATAAACTCGGCTTACCCTCTGTCCTTCTAAAGCCACAGTTATGAGCCGAAAAGGACAGTTTTCCTTGGAGGACAAATCCACCACATACAAGTGACACATGAATAGTCTCTGAGCACATCTCCTGCTGCTTAGAAATCTTTGAAGAACAAAGCTCTTTGGAAAACCACCTACTAAAATGAAATATATTTGAATTCCACTTGCTAGGCACTTTGGTAGTTGTCATCTATTTGTTGAGGAAACTTTTTTTAAAAACACAATCCAAGAAAATCTACGTATGTTTGTAAGTTTTCACCTGCGATGCGACAAGCTTCGTCAAACTTTCTTCTTCATCGGCATAGTTGCTTCTTGAGCTTGAAGGAATAGAATTGTATATTATTTCTCTTCTCTACTGTATACATGTATATATTATCTTTTTTCACACTTTATATTTCACATCAGCAGCTAAACAATCTTTGATGAAGGCTTGTCAGCAAAAACTTGCCAAAGAACATTCAATTTTCTATGATTAGGATAAAGAGAATGTATTTTCTTTCCATAACGCGAGTCAGACAAATATTTTCACTATTTTAATGTTCTACTTATCATTTTCTAGTTGCTTATCAGTTGCTAGAAATGTCATAAATGCTGATGAAAATTAGTATGAAATGTACAAATATGACACTTTTTTGTATAATTGAATTATACAATTAAATCATTTTCTATCCCCCCCCTTAGATTCTTGTGGCCTGTGGTTGGAGGGATAGGTTATGGCAACTATGCACTCAACCAATCACAGATGGTGATAGATTTTCTTTTGGTCAGCTAGCACTCCACTGGGACTGGTTCCTGAAAGAAACTGTCCAAGTAGTCAAGTCAACTCTAAATGAATCCTCAAGGTAGATATAATTTTTTTGTTGTATGTTTGTGTAAAGTCGTATGGGTATCAGCTTTTATGGGGATGAAATGTTATTGGTAAACCTAACCTTGTGAAAAGCATTGGGAACACATGTAATGTACATAATACAAAGTCATTTTACAAGCCAGAAATTCTTCAGCCAGGCTTGCTTTTATAACCTTGTATAAATGTTATGCTAGGGAAATGCAATACTTTACAATATGGCAATTTCCAATTGCATTACATAATGTCTGCTGGGCATAAATATCAAATTCTTTTCTGGTTGATTTTGTGGTTATAATAAAGAAGTTGAATACTGTCATGTTTAAATCGTCTTCACAGCTTTTATTCTTGCTAATTTTTATTGCTGAAACATGTTATCATTGATTACTGGATGCAAGCCAGTAATGTTTTTATGATAATTCACTCAAAATATGCTTCATTCTCTGGCACTGATATACTTGTCCTACTTTGATATTGTTCCCCCCTGTTATTAGCTTACCAGCTGCTCTTCACACCATCATGAAATGCCTGCATGCCTCGCTGACCCAAACTGACACTACCTCCACCATGACCCTCGACCTCGGCCAGTGGGAGGAGCTCTGCAGACTCCTCGGCCAGCCACTCCCCTTCCAGACGGCCCACATCGCGGAGACCAGCCAACGCATCTCCAGGCTCTGCCAGTCGTTGAATGTGATCAGACAGGTCGGAGGGAAGGTGGTCGGTAGGCAGCGGGATGCTGATCGCTGCATCGCGTTCATGTCAAGCAGTCGTGGACCATTCACGAGTAGATTGCTCGAAGACAGCCTCATGAAGGTTCTGGTTCTACAGGACCAATCTGAATGTAAGTCACTTTAATACTTCTTGACCAAATGATAGAGGAATGGGGTGCTGTGGCTCAGTGGTTAAGTCTTAGGACTTTTTACCACAAGGTCCTGGGTTCAAAACCCACCGCAGAACGTGCATCCTTTGGCAGGTGTTGATCTACATTTGCCACTCTCCACCCAGGTTGTAGTAAATAGTACCAGGTCGGAAGGAATTTCTTGAGTAATTGAGTGCCCGATCAGGGTGGCTGTGTTAGAGCTTGAAGTCAAATGATCACCTAAGTCTTGGCCTTTTTTTTTAAACAAGAATATGTCAAATTTAAAAAAAAATTTATTTAAATGTTTATGATTAAGGTGAACAGATTTATGGAATCCTAGGAGGTGCGATTTATATCCTACTATACATATGCCATTTAATCTGATATTTTTGGAGTGGTTTGATTTGTGTTGATTTCATAAGTCCTTCATTAGCCTTAATTGGTTCAGTTGCTCTTTGTACATTGCCTGCAGGGATCAGTACAGTCTTCCATACTTATTTTAGCAACTTACTGACAAGCTCTCTTCATGTTGGTAATTTAGATTGCAAAATAGAGCAAAACCTGGACAGGGATTCTCACTTTTAATATTTTTTACCTTCACTTTGTTGTTCAGTCGCAGCTGAAGCAGTTGGCCCCATTGAATACAACCTGATCCGGGAGGGCCTTCTTCCCCCAAATCCAACCCTCTATCCCGAGGACCCTGATTCCACCCCCGATGAGAGAAATGGTACAGTCCAAGATGCTCATGAGATGACTGTCTGGCTATGGCCCATCAAGGAGCACATGGCCATCACCACTTCTCAGCAGGTGGTTGCTGAGTTGATGTCCAAAAGTTTCACGCAGGAGGGGTAAGTATCATGAAGAACGTGAAACACCAAAGTGAGGATGATGTTTATTCCTGAGAATAGGGATTCAGCTACTTCAGGCAATATATAGTGTGCAGTTGAATAGACAACTGGATGATTGGCGCCTAATAAATTCTGTTTATAATTAATATTATTTTAACAAAAGTCATGTCTATTGGCTTTGCTGTGTGAAGTGACTAGATAATGTTGTCAATGCAGAAGTGTCAAGAGAGCAGTGCTGCCGTACTTTGGCAAAAGGAAGCAAGTTACAAAAGTATCATTTGTTGTAAAAGAACAGTGTTATTTGGTCATTTACATAGGCGTCAATGTAATTTAACAGCATATTTTCTTCAGTATCTTTCCTTAGAACGATCATTTCTCCCCCAAATTTTGCCTAAACTTATAACTGACATTTGACTGATATTTCACTTGCTTATTTTTGCCAAAAACTACTAACAAAAGCATAGACTTAGGTCCCACTTGGTTCGATATAAAACACCATCTGCTTGGGAAGGTTCTCAACTTATCTCAGAATAAATCTCCATATTTTATTTATCTTTATTCTTTAAACACAGCCTCCAAAGCAACATCGAAGACCAACTGAGAGAAGTGGAATCCTTGTACGAGTTCACCCGCTTCCAAGTTCCCTTCCATCCTTACCTCCTCTATCCCCTCAACTCTGTCCTCCTGCACCCCCATAGCAAGATTGGATCAGTCCAAGGTCATACTGGGGTCATTGCTGAGGTAGCAGCAGCCCAACTCAACCACATGCAGTCCAACACTGTAGTGGCATCAATGGAGAGGTGGTTGTCATGGAAACCGTGTGTGGGAGATGATGAAGAGATGCAGACTTGTGCAATGGAAGATAGCAGTTCTGTTACGGTAATAACTTGCAATAGTATTACAGTTGTAACCCATACATGTACTTTTGTGATTAATTAGATGTAAACATTTCCTGAGATTTTTAGTATTTTGTAAATTTTTTTTAGAATATTTTTTTTTAAATTTCCCAGCAGAGTACATTATACATGAAGATTGGAAAATGCAATCATTTAATTTTTCCAAATTGAATAATAATTTTCTTGCTTCAACAGAGTACGAAACCATTAATATTCCTATGTCTGTTAAACAAAAATATGTATTGAAGTTTGACCCTGACACAGAAACATTTATCAACAAAATTTGAAATTTGAATATTACAAGGTGAGATACATTGTATATAGGTGAAAAGGCACCATTGCTAGCCAATCACGTGTATTCAGAATCTAAAAGTTGTAGATAAATTCTGTTGAAATTGAATTGCTAAAAAGAGTTTGCCTTGGAGGGTTTGTGGCTCAGTAGATTTTTTCTCTGGACCTTTAAACTACAAGATCCGGGTTCAAATCCTACTGCAGCACTCGTATCCTTTGGCAAGGTGTTAATCTACATTTGCCACTCCCCACTCGTGTGTAAAAGATGTGTGTCAGGTACATGTAGGAAAGAATTCCTTGACTGCTTGAGCTCCTGATTAATGTACCCATTTGAAAGCTGGGGTGACAGTATATTACACTTAAAAACATTACATGTAATAAGCGTTACATAAATGTTTCATGTTACTAATATTATTGGAAAGAGCTGGTAATAGAGCAATATTGCAAAAAGTGAATATTTGCATTGATAAAATGAAATGTTATCTGTTTTGCAGGGTCCTTCAAACCTCTACACTCCTGTCCAAACCAGATGTATGTTCCCCTTACTCTCCGATCAACACAACCACAGCCAACCCTCTTCCACCACACCCCGAGCTGAGAGAAAGCAGAGAGACGGGGTGCAGCAGGTGCAGGAGGGGGGCAAGAGTGTACCCCTTGCTTCCTGGGAGGCACATCAATCACACCTCCAGGAGATCCTCCAGGTTCTATGGAGAAACTCAGGATGGATGAGCAGTAGGGGACATGACTTCATGTAAGATGAAATTACAATGTATTTGATGATGATGTGATAGAGATGGTATTGTGGGGTTATGAATCTTGCCTTTCGGAGGGTTGTGGGTTCAAAATATCACACATGACATATCTTTCAAGAAATCCATCTACATTTTTGCTTTAACCCAGGTGTAGAAATAGCACCAGGTGGGTGTTAAATAGAGCTGTTCTTAAGTAATACAAGCGACTATACAAGCCACTGGTGATCCTTTTTTTTGTGGTAAATTATGTGCACCGAAATTTCATTGCTGCCGATAAAGCTCCTAAGGAAGGATCACCAGTTCTTAAAGTCACTCTTAACTTACAAACATCTTTATGAATCGGCCCCCTGGCAGGAAGATTTATTCCTTAAAAGTCCTGTTGCATGCCATATATAAAATTCCCTTCAAAAATAGTGGTGTAGGCGTATATTTCATTTAGGAAAATAGCCTTTGAGAATTTTGTGTTTTAGGCAACTTGTCAAAAGTCTGCACGGCATCTTTATCAAGAATCCTGCTTTAAAGGAGGTATGTGTCTTTTCACAAAATTTTCCCTGCATTCATGTTATATTGTTTATGATGAAAAGTGAGGATTAAATAACCGCTTGAGGAATTCCTGCGGGAGAGATGCAGCTTTGACTTTTGTCAAGGTGCCTTAATTTAAAAAACAAAATATATATTTTTTTCTCTTTCTCCAAATGTTCTTTTCATTAGGGCATCTGGTGTATCATACCTTGTCACAAGCGCGGCCTGGCTTCTGAGAGCTTTCTCCTCGTTACTTCCTGATGAGGGAGACAAAACAAGATGGCTGACAGCCTGCTCAAACCTTGTCTCCATGGCAACAACTACAACCAGCCCCCCTCCCTCCCCAGGGATTCAGTCACCCATTGAGAGCCTTGGGGAGATCTTGAAGTGCAACAGTGGGCGGAGCCAGACAGACAGTGAGGCCTTGCCATTGGTCAGGGATGAGAGGGGTGGGGCTTTGAGAGTGATTGACAATGTAGGTAGCCTTGTGGAAATCCTTCTTCAGGATCTTGGGATGCTCTTGAGCAGGTGGATGGGCAGAGATGCAGGTAAATTTGATCAACAATTCACGTTTTTGTCTTTGTATTGTTTTAAATGCAGTGCCTAAGTATCTTTTCCTGTCCAATCTCTAGCTACTCCAAACTAGCAGATGTTAGTCTCACCAGAATGAAGGAATGAAACAACTACATTATGCAATGGCAGGTCTTGGTGGGGGCACAAGGGGCATACTTCTCCCTCCCCCCACTGTAGATTTTGTAAATTGCCCATTGAACATAGATATTATAGCTAAATCTAAGAAAATTGGCATCTGCCCCTCCCCCTTCTATTTTCAAATTTATTTGTACTCCCTCTGTATCAAAATCCTGGACCTGCCCCTGTTGCGCACTGTTTAAAGGAAGACCATTCCCTTGAATACAGTGTTGTGGTACCATTTTTGTTTTCATTCTCCAGAACAATTAACCTTTTTGAGGTTTTTTTTTCACCCAAGAAGCAACATTTCCTTCTGTTTCGATCAATCAAAGAGTTACTTTAGATTACCCACTTGTTATATAAGATTCCAGCCATCTACAGGTATGCCAGCCTTCAGGAAGTTGCCTGATTTCAGGCTTTTTCATGCTTTATATTGTACAGCACACATGGGGCTTTAGGATGTTCTGACTTCTTTTTAGGCCCAGTGAGCAAAAGTGACTGATATCCTTATATTTATATACTGGATTTTTTTTCTTCTCTCCAGCAGATACTCTAATGCCTGACACCTTTGCTATGGATCTGAATGCCCTGGGGACCTGTTGGATACACTTGGGTCATCTTCAAGCAGTGCTCTTAGCCCCACAGGGACCAGTAGACCCAGCAGAGCACCATGCTATCAGGTTGAGATATGTCAGGGAAGAGGTATGGATATATTCAAATCCATATAAAATCTTCATGGTGTTATTGATTTAGAGAAATCTTAAATAAAGGAATTGGCCAGAGGAAAATGTGAAGGGATTAGGAAAAAATTGCATTTTATATGAGAGGAGACAGGGAATTAAATGGAAATTTGATGAAATACTTGATCTATTCTTTTCTTATATTTTCTCTTCCTCTCCCTGTGTCCTCATTCTTCTCATCTTCTTTCCTCCCTCCCAACTTCCTCTACCCTTCCCTCATACTTCTTCTCTTTATCCTGCCCTTCCACTCCTAACCCTCCATCAATCTCCTCCCCACCTTTCACCCTGCCCTCCCCCTTTGTCCCTTCATTCCTCCCTCCTCCTCCCCTCATACCTTCTCTTAACTTTCCTCCTGTTCCCTTTCTACCCCTTCTCCTCTTCCCTCCCCCTCTCCTCCCTCCTAATCTGCTAACTGCTCCCTTTTTCATCCTTCCTCAAAATCCTTGTCTTCCCCATCTTCCTCCAATAAATGTAGCTTGCATTATAGATAAAACAACTTGAATCTTCTTTTCAGATCCTTGAATTAGAAGCTGAACTGAAAGTCAGGGGTATGTCGTCCAGATTCCTGACAGGGAAGTCCCTGTTCGAGTTTAGCCACCAGGAGGTCCATCCTCGCATCCATGCCTTGATTGAGAGGCTTGCTGCTTTGAAGGAGATGGAGGCGGAGCTTTCCAAGAGGAATGCATTCAGACCACACCCACCACAGGTATGATGATGATAGTTGTGATTTAAATAATAATGATGATGATGATGATGATAATAATAAAAATAATAATACACTGTAATAATAGTAGTCAATTCTTGTATAGCGCATAACACATTATGAATAACGTCTCTATGCGCTTCCAAAGGACTTGGATATCATTACCCGGCTGTAGCTCAAGCAGCCTTCAAGCACTCAGTGCATTTCAAGGAATAAATTCCTGCCAGGAACCCATTCACCTCACCTTGGTTGAGTGCAGCCCAGATGTGGATAAATTTCTTGCTGAAGGAAACTACGCCACGCCTGGGATTTGAACCCATGACCCTCTGTTTCAAAGTCCGGAGACTAATCCACTGGGCCACAACGCTCATATGTATCCATGGCACCAGATATATCTTTAGTGCCTTTTCCACAAGATACAAAGTGCTTTGAGATGTAATCTGTGGTTAGCATAGTGGATTAAATGTATACAAATAAAGAGGCAGTGGCAGTATGTTGATGTAAGTCCAGTCCATTCATGATCAGGATATTAGAATGGTTACGTCTTCATATTGTTATTAAATTGATCTAACCTCAGTGACGGATTCAGTAGAGGAGGTCGTTTATTCCACAGACTTGTTGCAGTTGAGGCATTGCCAGCTTTTGCAAATCTGTGTTCCCATTTACCCAAGAATGCAATTTATAAAAGTTAATAGAAAATTCCATAAAGGGATGAAGTCCAAACTCCTCTGTTGGTGCCCTTCCAGAGATAGTTTTTTTTGTATTCAAGTTGATGTAAATTGTACTGCTTTCAATCTATTATGGCTCAACCAGTATTTGAGTTGAAATAAGAATGGAGAAAAATGGGGTGTGGCATACAAAAAGGTGAATCATTTCATAGAATTTCCCTGTATTTATTCTTTTAAGTTCATTAAAAAATAATTCAAAATTTGGAGGCATGTTAAGGTTTAATTTCAATGATACTTTTCTTTCTCTTCACCTTTCATCAGTTTGATGATATCATCAAAGATGTCCGGGTCTACCTGACCACCAGTGGCTCATCGCAAACAATCAAGGACCTGCTACAGAAGCACAAAGACATCCTCCACAAGCCGGACGAAGACACCGCCATGCTGAGAGACCGGCTTGCTGCTTGGCAAGCATCCCAGGACCACTTCATGGACCGCATCAGGGGCGAGTACCCTTCCTACCGGGACCTCTGGTCTGGTATGCTGACGGGCGTGGCTGGTCTTTCCTACGGGATGCAGCTGGTTGCACACTCGGTTCAATGCCAGCATCACAGACAGCATCTCCAGTTGGCTGTGTTGCCAAGGCAACCAGAACAGGTGAATGATGAATATGAGTTTTTGTTTGTCAAAGAGAACATTTTATTCAACCCTTTCAACCCATCACCAAGTATGGACTGTTGTAAATATTTTTTTTATCAGAATTATTATTACTAATATTGAAGCATGAACAATGTAATAAGAAGAAAAATCCCTAAAAACTAGCAGATTTCAATTTAATTTTCCATTGCATCTTTCTCTAATATTTAAATGATTACATCCAGAGAGAAGTTGGAAACTTATTGTTGAGTACTTGAGTTTCCAAGAAATATCACTCAGCATCTCCTAAAGTGGTTTCGTTGCATCCCTGCTTTGTTTGTGCTGAAATTGAATGATTATCAAGGAAAAGACGCTGAGAATTCCTTGTGATATACGCAACTTTGGATTTTATGAAGGTGCCTTACCCATAGATCTTTGCTGACAGCTGCAATCTGAGCCGCAGAATATATAGTTAGTACCCTGCTTTGCATCCTAACTGATGATTTAAATCACAATGATGCCAGGAATGATTTTCAAGTTTTCACTCATATTCTTCAGATCACATCCGCGGAGGAGTTGGTGGTCTCCATTGCCGGCTTTTCATCCGTCCAGCCAGAGTTTTCTAACTGGCTGTCCGTGGCTGAGAGACTGACCACAGTGAACGTCCACTCCCTCCTACAGAAGATATGGTCAAGATGGTCTGGCGGTCGAGCCAAACAGGAGCAGCTAATGCACAGGTCTGTTGCTAATAGCCAAGTCTACTAACATATTGAAATCTTATGCCTAATTTTAAACATAGATTGTTGTGGACTTCATCAAAGAATGTCAGAGACTCCCCTGACATAGCAAAAGCTAATGTACGCAAACTGAGTGCTGTACTTATTACTAACAAAGAAAGCAATACATTGTTACTAGGTTCCAAGTAAAGAAATTATGCATAAATTAGGATAACTTAATAACTAGGCGTATGACTTGTGAATTACTGCACGTATTGCCATTACTCATCTGGGCCTCGTCTTACAAAGAGTTACAATTGATCCAATCAATTGTAACTCTATGTCATAATTTTTTCTACGAAAAATGTGCACAATGTCCTTTGTATGCAAAGAGAAGCGCAGTGAATTTTCAAGAAAATCAATGAATTCATGACGTTACATCATAGCTAGAAAATATTTTGAACAAACATGCATAATAGATGTTGACGTTGCTGGCCGTCTATAGTAAGGATTGATCGGATCAATCGTAACTTTTTGTAAGACGGGTCCCTGAAGTGATATTACTCAAACTCATGAAGTCAATCTGTGTACATTTAGTTTTGGGGTGTTTCTTGTGAAGAACTATATGAGACAATTGATGGGGGTTTGAAATATACCACTTGTATGGCTCTTTTGATGATTACAAAAAAAAACCCATTCCATATACACAGTGGTGCTCAGAAGTTAGTGAACCTCACCAGTAAATGAACATATTCAAATTGTTCAAGTTCTACCATGTTTTAGATATTCAATTGTGAAATCAGGTGATAAGATACTACATTCAATATGTTTTTATTTTTCTGGGCTCACTGAACATTGTAGTGTTGTTGGCTGCATTCAACATTCCGCCTGAAGGAGTGCATTTCTATGGTAGGGTTCACCGGCTTTTGAGCACAACTCTATGAAATAATAATAACAAAACAGCTTGAATAAGAAGAGATATGTGTCACGGCTTGGACTTATATGACAAGATGATTTACAGGATAGCTATCTTTGAGGTATTACTGAAGCAATATTAAAAAATGCCCCCCCCCCCTGAAAAAAACCACACAACAATATCAATCCACTTTATTTTTTTACTATTTTAATGTTATATTACAGTATCCTCAAGCTTGCACTCCACCACACCACAAACCATACCACCCTTCATGGCCAGCTCACCCCTGTAACCCTTGACCTCTTGCATGGCATTATGGGATCTTTTGTGTCTCATTACCATCGGGCCGAGGAGGCTGCCAGACAGCGAGAGGAGGAGGAGGCTAGTCTGTATAAATACAAGAGTCGTAGCCATGGCGATGGAATGACGGATGAGCAGATGGAGGAGAAGGAACTGAGGGAGAGTTTTCCGTCTTTTGAGAAGGTAGTCTAAGTTAGGGTGGGGCATGTATCAATGCTTTTTGCATATTTAAGAATAAAATTATTGGAGTATCTGGGCTAGTCTGTATAAATACAAGATTCGTAATCATGGCGATGGAATGACGGATGAGCAGATGGAGGAGAAGGAACTGAGGGAGAGTTTTCCGTCTTTTGAAAAGGCAATCTTAAGGGGGGCGTGGCAATACTGTATTATGCTGAAGTAGAAATATGCCAATGTTTAGCAATGTCATGAAATATGAACATCCAGCCCCCTTTGTGTAACGTCATGAAATGTTTTGTGCCTTGTTTATGGTTAGTATGAAAAGTTGTAGTAATCTCAATTTTTCATACATTATTTTGTGAAGTGAAGTGAAAATGGAGAAAATTTGGTGTTAGACGTACCAAAGTGTTAAATATTCAAGATTTTGGTTAGAGGACCATTGAATAGGCTAGAATCAGCAGCCCAAATCAAGCTCTCATCATGACAAACTTCTGCTTCAAAAAACCAACACTTCTTCTTTACAACACCAACACTGAACTTCTCTTTCACTATTCCAGGAGTTTGCAGACATCACAGCCGAGCCCAGCCTGGATGACCAGCCCAAGCCTGAAGATGACACCGCGACCTCTGACCCTGACTCGACCTCCACCCAGCAGCTGGACACGCCCACCATGCGACTCTTGAGGGATACTCATGGTCAGATGTTTACCGGGATGGTCAACGTTCCCTGGATGCGGTCAGGGGGTCAAGGGTCAAACAGTGATGTGGATGTGAAGGATGTGGCCCAGCTGGGCTATGCCACTGCAGTAGAGCTTGCCCATGAAGTTCTGCCGTACTTGGGTGAGTTTGATTTGATTTAATGTGATTTGATTTGTTTTGACCTGATTTGATTTGACCTGATTTGATTTGATTTGACCTGATTTGATTTGATTTGACCTGATTTGATTTGATTTGACCTTATTTGATTTGATTTGACCTGATTAAATTTGATTTGACCTGATTTGATTTGATTTCATGTAATTTCTTCTTATTCCGTATTCAAAATGACATAATATCAGAACATGTATGTATAAAAACAATGCAAGATAGATGATACATTTACAATGGATGGAATAGCGACAAAGATGATAAGTGAAGGGATCTACTGAAAAGCTAGGCTTGATTAGATGTAGATCCCCTTCTTGATTAGATTAAAGATGACATAAACTATAACGTTAGTCGTTATTAATCAATCAAAGTAATTATTCAGGAAGAAAATATAAAAGAAATCCTAGATGTATGTACATCTACATTGCACAAATGAGCTGGCAAAATCAAATTACTTCTGTGCATTTAGGGTTTTACAGAAGTATATTAGTCAGATATGATTATTCATCTTTTGGGTATGACCTTGAACATGTACATTCTAACCATGTCATCTTAGTGTTCAACTTTAAAGTGATTGGTTTGGTTTGACTTTAACAAAATCTGAGCTAGAAGGTCACACTTGTCACCTGTGTCTGTGATATGTTACAAAAATGAAGCCCAGAAAAAATTGCGTTCGAAAATAATTATTTAGTGCTTCAAAAATTGAAATATAAAGTGACCGAAAACACCATCTTAATTTCATCCCATACACTTATGTGTACTATTTAGGCGTCTATTAGACGCCTATTTACAAAATCGGGGTTTGCCTTGTAGTTTTAGCTTTTCATTCTCAATAATGGTTGTTTTCAGGGTTTATTAGTTCTAATACATGCACTTGTACACATGTTTCATCTTGGTTTGATAATTTTTTAAATCGGCTGCTCACAAAGTTAAACAATACCTTTAAAGAGAGAAAGAATAAAATAATATAGTAATTGTTATCAGCAGGTAGGTTATCATGCGCATACATTGCATGTATCTAAGCGCTTACAGATTTAGTATTACCCCGGTCATCAGATCCAATCAGTTATTCCTCCACACAATGTATGCACATCCTCCACTCCCAGGGGAGTGTTTCAGCCATTTGAGGCACTCATAGTGCTACAGGTGCAATTAATTCCACATCCTACCAGGTACCCATGTAAAACCTAGGTGGAGAGTGAAAAAGTGTGTATCGATGCCTTGCTAAAGGAAGAGATCATTCCTTACGCAGCGCCAGAAAGCTATGATGTTGACATACAAAATGAAAGCCAGTGATCATTGATTTTCCACTTTGAATGATTTGGTTTTCAATATAGCTCCTCGCCTAGACAAACACTTGATTGGTGCTCATCTAGTCAGAGTTCATGACCTCCAGGTTGCCATTGCAACAGAGCAATCTGATGAAAAATCCAAACCCATCAGAAAGGCTGACGATGCTTCCAAGCCATATGACATCTACCACGACCCCAACATTCCTGAAACAATCAGGTGTAAACCGGTTCTGGATGACTTTATGGAGAGAATAAAGGGTCTTCTTGCTGAGTGGCCAGAACACCCAACTCTAAAGCAGGTAAAAAAATTTTTTTTTTAAATTGTGGAAATGGGCTGTGGGGCTCTTTCATCCAAATGGTTTTAACTGAATTTGGCTTTAACAGGTATTTTTTCATATGAATAAGATTTTTGTTGTTCATTTTATTGAAAATTGCATATTTCTTAATGTAACAGTGTTGCAGACTGGGCCTTGAGAGGATTTTAAAATCACACGATAGCTTTGCTAAAATTGGTTATCTGTGCTGGTATTTTACAAAAGATATGAAATCGATGCATCTCTAAACTCTGCTTCTTAGTTGCCTAGAAATTGAAATTGAATAATTAACATTCAGCTAGTATGCTTCTAATGTGTTTTAGGGGGGGGGATTTGACACTTAGATCTTGTTTCATTATGATTTAACTAGTTATACTTTAAGATTTAACTTTGCACTTCAATTGGTAATGCTGTGTCTCTCCTTTATTTTTACATGTAGCTAAATTCTCTAAATATTTTTAGTAAGTTTGGAGGACTGCATGTTATTTTTATATTTGTACATGTATGTTTTGTTTACCACAGCTCACCATGTTGATAGAGAGAATCCAGTCTTTCAGTGTGGACAGTCCTCTCATGAAGTTTGTCACAGGGTTGGAGCTACTGCTCTCGAAATCACAGGTAATCTTTTTCTTTCTTTGAGTATTTAGAATTTTCTGGATTTTCTCACCAACTTTGATTCAGCTCAGTAAATCTGTGTACATGTTTCTGGTGGAGTTCACTAAGTTTTGAGTACCACTGTATATGAATAAGTTCACAATGCGAGCTCTTCATTACAATTTTATTTCAGGATGAAGAGATGACATTTGAGTGCTTTCTTGAAGCATTTTATTTAATTGATGCCGTGCATTAATGTCGTGAATTGCACAATAGAATTATTGCCAATTTGAGGAACAATGATCTGTTTTTATTTCTGATCAGGAATGGGAGTCGAATGCAAGCAAAGCTGTCTCAATTCAGACCCACCTTGAAGAGATCACACAGACCATCATCAGATGGAGGAAACTAGAATTAAAGTAAGTAGAAAGGACTACAAAAAGAAAATTTGAGGATCATACCTTGGGTCTGTTTCATGAAATTGTTGTGTTAAGTTACGAATGATTTAAACATTTAAGGACGTTCCACAGTTAAAGTGAAATCCATGTCATTTTCACCAAACTTTGCACATAGATACTTTAGAACCTTAATATTCGAAATATGCAAAAATTAACATAGGTCCATGTGCTTGATTTTTTGCTATAGCGCTTCAAAGTTCACCCAAATTGATGTTCTTAAAAATTGCGCATTCAAAAGAATTTGGCATTTTTAGACCGCCCAAGATTACTACAATGAGTTTAAACCTCTATTACTCAGTCAAAATACATGAAAAAGTCATCAAATTTCGCAAGAGAGTTAATAATTGTATCGTTAGAATGGAGAATCTATTTATAGTGCTATTTGTTTGCAATTTTAAGTTTAACAGCTCTGTCAGTTCTTAAAAAAGGCGTAAACGATAACAAAATCCCAATCTGAAAAATTTAAAATTTCAGTAACAAACTACAAACGTACAATAAATGCTGCACTTTATTCAAAATCCATGTCATTTTCACCAAAATTTGCAGAGTTGTAGAGGAAGGTATACCTAAGAGGTACAAACATTGAAAAATAGGGGTTCATGTGCTTGTTTTTAAACTATCAGCATTTTTATTAGAGCAAATGTGCTTTTTAAAACACCAAAAATGCGCCGAATGCTTTGTATCTATGTGAAGAAAAAAATCAAAATCACTCTACCATTTATTCAAACTCGGGGTAATATCCGTGATTCTTGGCAGCAATGCAGAGTAAAGTATTTTGAAATTGTATAATTTTTTTTTTAATGGTCCATGGAATAATTCAATTTTTTAGCTTCATGAAATAACGCATCGGATCTGCAGTTAAAGTGCAGAAGATGAGAAAAATCAGCTCATACCCGCAGCTAATTAATCACTTGTTCATCCATTGTGACGTCAGCGCGCAGAGTGTAAACTATGCGCAGATCATAATGCGCACAAACATAACTGTGGAACGTCCTTAATTTTATTTCATTTACTGATTTCTGCAACTTTTTCATATATACAAATTGCCAAGAAAATCAAATAAATTTTACATAAAAAAAATCTGGCAATCAAAGCAATGAACAAAATTGTATTTTCTTTCTGTTTTTTTTTCTGTTTCTGTTTGTGGTAACTCCCGTGGGAACTCGGCAGGACAGCATTTTGCTGGTAAACGCCAAGCTGGTATATAACCAATTACCTATGAAACATTTTACGTCTAGGTTAATCAGTCATAGTGGCTGACGTTATAGATGACAGATATCACTCTCGGGCCTTTTTATCAAAGTGGAGACAATGGAAGAGTTGGGATTTGAACTCACAACCTTGCGATTATGAGTCCAATGCTCTAACCACTAGACCACACGACCCGTGGAACATATCGATTTAAGAAGGTTGCAGGGGTTGTCACTATAAGCTTAGCTTGACTGTTTGGCAACCTCATGATTGGATAATAAAGGCCAAATAAGGTCCAAAAAGATTTTGCATATTAAAAAAAAAAATCTTATAGTTTAGTGACTTTTCACTGATACAAAATTATAAATGGCAAAGCTTTGTGTTGTGCTGACTTGTTTCATAATGGAATGGGATATCCACTGTACATGGAAATGACAAAATATTGATGATCATAATAATATTCTGTTTTTACATTGTGCTTGCTTTTTTTAGAACAATGCTCAAATCAGTAGTCAGCTGATTATGATTTTGTTGATCTCTGACACTGTAGATGGCGTAAGCATTTGGATAACCCAGCAAGTTATTGTCAGATTTAAGAAACATTGTAGAAACTACAGAATATTGTTAAAAGTTCTTAATGAATCCATGTACATTGCACTATTATGCAAATTCACCTCACTGCATATTCATACCAATGTTATTCCATTTCCCTTTTACAGCTGCTGGGTAGCAATGCTCGACAATGTGACCTTCACACAGGCAGAGGGCTCCCTCAAGTGGTGGTTCCATGTGTATCGCCTCATCCAGACATACCTCGCCAAATCTTCAGCCGACATCCATACACAGAATCCCAGCAGTGGGACCCAGGATGAAAACCCCACACAGAAACCAATTAGTGGGGCTGAAGTTGAAATTGGTGGTCATGATGAAGGAGGAGAGGAAGATGGGACAACTATCCGTGGCATTGTTGGTATCCTGCAGAAGCTGATAGAGGGCGCTAGTCTTGGAGAGTTTGCCGCCAGGCTTGAAATGCTTCGTGCATTCCATTCTCAGGTTGTTGCCTCAATGCATTCCACTGAGGAGACGTCAGGTCAGCAGTATTAGATGTGTACTGTAACTTCAGTTTCGATTTAATAAGTGTAATTCTTTCATAATTACTGTGCTCATTTCACAAAAATTAAATGTACATGTAGGATACTGATTTTATTTTTTGGATTTGTTTTATTCATTCTCATATAACCCAAAGAACTTTCATGAAACAGTTGTTTATGTTATGTAGCATGTGATGCAAGCGAATTCGGAAAGCTTGTTTAATACACCAATTATTTTGTTAGTTGCAGATTGAGATAAGCGTCATCAATTTTATATTTAAATTCTGTAGGAATGTCTGTACATGTATTACCAAAACATATTGAATTTGAACAAATGTTGCATACATTTATAGCAATATGTAAGAATTATTTTCCTTGTCTGGATCAGGCATTTGAATGTTTCTTAATTACTTGTCCCATTTTGATTTTTAAAAAATGTATTTTATCCTCTTTTCATTGTTAGAATTGTCCTGTATCCTGTGGAACATGTACTGCTACTATAGACAATTCTTAACAGCAGTTTCCATGGAGATTGAGAATAAAAGGAAACCAATTGAGAAAGAGTTGAAGGTTAGGAACAAGCGTTATACTATACTCCTTTGTTTCTGTTTTTCTGTTCTTCTATACTTCTTTCTCGTCATGTATCCTCTCTCGTTTTATTCTGAACAGTAATGAACCATGTTTAACTTAAAAGAAATCTCCATTTGTGCTTTCATTTTCTGTTCTTTTCATCCATTCTTGCATGAATATAATTTATTCCCTTTTGTGATGAGATTTTGATAATGATTTTCCATCTAAATGCAATGTAGGTATTTCCAAGGTGAATACATTGGCTCATTTATTTGTATGATTGATAAAATACAATGACAGTTTAAATTACTGATAAAAAATAAAAACTCTGTTAGTTACTATGATTGACAGACAACAACATAGATTCTTTAGTTTGGTATTTTAATTGGAATGCTTTAGTGAAATGTACACCACTGCTGCAGGTGGGCTGATGTAATTGACCATGTTGTTGATTTGGAATGCAGGCCAAGGCAAACAAGTTCGTTAATTTCATGGCATGTTGTTTATTACCGCAAGGGTTGTTGATTGCATTCTTACCAAGTCATGGCCTTTTGCTTCTATCAAAAGTAGGTCATCTTTCGGCAGGTTGCGTTTTATGTTACAAGGCAGTGAAATCACATCCAATCTAATATAAGGTTTTCAGTAGCTTGTATGATTTGAAAAGAGCAGTGTTGCAAGTAATTTGCAATTGATCACAAGTCAATTTCAGGGCCCCGTTTCATAAAGGACTTTCATCTGTTGTTATTTTTTCATTATGGCAACTACCATGGCAACAGGGCTCAGCAGCCAATCAAAATCAAGGTTACCATGGTAGTTGCCATAATGGCAAAGTTACAACAGTTGCAAATCTTCATGAAACAGGGCCCCAGTCCAGTCCCTAAGTCAATTGAGAGTCATGCATTTCATTGCAAATTTGCAATTGACTGGTCTGCTTCGAGCATCCACAAACATAAATTAATTTGCTTTAGTTAAAATTGATATATCCCTTGTAAAATTGCATCTGAAATTTGCAATTGATTGCAAATATCTTATTGCAGCAGCCCCTTAGTATGATGATAAAAGCACTCAAAATACAGTGAAACCTGTCTGTAGTGACCATCCAAGGGAAACACAAAATGTTACCTTTATAGACAGGTGACCACTATAGACAGGTTCTTATATACACAATCTGCCTCCATGAGAATCAGTTTTAGTGTTCACTATAGACAGGTGGCTGCTATAGACAGGTTCTTATACACACAATCTGCATTCATGGGAATCAGTTTTAGTGGTCGCTATAGGCAGGTGGATGCTATAGACAGGTTCTTATACACACAATCTGCCTCCATGAGAATCAGTTTTAGTGGCCACTATAGACAGGTGGCAGCTATAGACAGGTTCTTATACACACAATCTTCCTCCATGGGAATGATTTTATTGGTCACTGTAGGCAGATGACTGCTATAGACAGGTGGCCACATACACAGGTTTGACTGTACTTGCATTGGGTGTTGTAAGAAATTAAGTTACGATACACTGGATTCACTAATTTTTGTCAAGTCAAATTTTCGAATTGAATGAATATACATGTAGATAAAATAAAGTACATACATATTTCAATAAAAATAAGTTATTTTTTTTACAACTTTTTATCTTTCTTTGATTCTGCTCTTGTTATGGTTGTATTACCATTCTCTCTCCTAGAAAAAAAAAAAAACTTTTCTTCAATCGTTGATCTTGCCTTGATACCAAATATTTTGATTGGTGCATGCACAGGTCTACCAAACCAGCAATGGTTTACTTTTGATTGTTCCTATTCTTTTCCATTCAGGACTTTGTTAAGATTGCCAAATGGAATGATATAAGTTTCTGGGCAATGAAACAAGCAGTGGAGAAGACTCACAAGACTCTCATCAAGTTCAAGAAGAAGTATGAGGTAATTTTCCAACAAATGATTGTTAGCAAGCAAATAATCATTGCTGGTGATGGGCAAAATAATCACTTTCGTTTCAAGCTGGATGTAGCTATCTTTCCAAAGAGAAACTGAGGAAAGGAAAGATAGCGAGTAGTTAAGTACATCCAGCTTGCCGTGGAAGTGATTGTTTGCTTCGTCAGCTGAAATCAAGCAGTAATTACATGCTTTATATTCCATATCTGGAACCACTAAAAAAGAGCACTCTAATTTATGCTTTTTACTGTTAGCACAAATGTATACTGCACGCAATCATGTAGATCTTGCTTGAACAAGATAATTGTGACATCACATAGGAATTTTACCCTCACAAAAAAACAATTGAGGGGCAGAGCATTTTTATTTTGCGTAAAGTACTACTAGTAGTGCATATGTAGACTGAGCGTGTGCATCTAGATCTTGTGCAATCATCACTGCATGTGATGGAGAAAAAATAGTACAAAAGATAGAGTGGCAATGACCTCTTATTCCACGCTTACTCAAAATAATTTATAACACATTTTGACCTTTTGGGCTGAAGTGAGCAGCGAAATGCAATAGTCCCATCACTGTGATTGATGATTGATAGCTATACTACCCTTTATCACGTTTCTGAATACTGACCAATCCTATAGCAAGAGTCTTAGTATTAGGCATACAATTTCTAAAATCTAACAATTTATTGTTATATTTCCCATTGCTATTAAAAGAATTTGTTTTCCAATTGTTGTTTAAACATTGTTGAAGTTAAGCATATCTGTTTATGTTACACACCCCAGGTCTGCCTTCAAGGTCCAGCGAAGGCTGTCTTTGCTGATGAGAAGATAGAGCAAAACAAGCCGAAAGATGAGACCAGGGCCAAAGATATCGTCTGGAAGGATGAGTGGAAAATAATCTTTGATGATAGCAGATACCAGGTATGTAAGAGGGCTGAATACTCACCTTGGTAAAGTTTCATGAAAGATCTTGTCGGACGTTTTATCTGACAAGTCCTGTTTAATCAGACAGTTACCATATGAAATGTGCTTCTCAGCCAATCAATATCATGGACCCTTGTTGGATCTGACTATTTGTCAGACGAAAATTGTTAATGAAATGCTCCCCAGGTTCACAAGCAGTTTGTCTACTTCCCAGATAGTCTGACACCACATGGGCTGAGCCAGTTCGGTTTACCATCAGTTTGGTCTAATTGCCCTGTGGTCCGGACTCTCGGTCTAATACCCACTTAGAATTTTTATTTTGTCTCATGCTTGGTCCATCTAACCAACTGATGCTGTACCAAGTGAATATTAGACGAAATCGGTAAAGCTGAACCGGAAATAAGACAAACTGGTTCATGGGCTCAAGGGCAATTAGACCTAAAGCAAGTGTAGTCCAATCAGTCCTGTGAGAGAGGTGTAAAGACTTTCATTGGTATACACTGACTGAAATCTCATGGTGTCATTCAACTCCAAAATTTTTCTTCTATTGTACCACACTTCGGTGAATTGATGGAGCAATATGAAATTGAGAGCATTTCATGTGAACTAGAAACTGATATGATGAGGATCTTGCATGTATGGGGTTGACATTTATATCAATAATAATAATAATAATCCGTTTTTTATATAGTGCTTAATACATCGGAACGACGTGTCTAAGCGTTTTACAGATATATTATTACCCCGGTCATCGGATTCAATCAGTCATTCCCGCACACAATGTGTGCACATCCTCCACTCCCTGGGGAGTATTCCAGTCAGTCGCCTGTGAGGCGCACACAGTACTGGACAAGCTACAATGACTTTCACATCCTACCGGGTACCCATTTAGCACATGGGTCGAGAGTGGTAAAGTGTGGATTAACGCCTTGCCAAAGGACGCCAGACCGCGGTGGGATTCGAACACACGACCTTCTGTTTACAAGGCGAGAGTCAGAACCACTACACCATGGCTCCTCCATCTTAAAATATGTAATTTCCTTGAAAATATGGATTGGCCAATATACACAGTATAGAGGTACATTTATTATCAAACCAATTTTACATCTGGTAATCCGTCCAGATACTGAATAATTGCAAGACTACTGTTCCTGTTTGAAAACATGAAACCGTGTATCTTTTCTCAAACTTGTTTGCATCAATTTTTTATTTTCTCATTTTGTGACTTCTCCTACAAAATATTCAATTTCCCAGGTATATTTTCCACCTTCACTGCCGACGACCCCTCAAGATGGCGGTCTCATCGCTCGGATACCGGTCCTGTTTGAGAGAATGAGGAAACATTGCTCATCTTTATTGACCAAGAGGAACTACTCCGTGATGTCCGAGACTCTTGATGACTTCGTTGGTGAGATTATCACGACACTCCGGGAGCTCCAGGCTCTTGAGGTTACCAAGGTATGGCAATTTGTTTGATTTGATTGTTATAGTTTTAGATTTTACTGAACTATGGAATTGTAGTTCTTCAAATTTTTAGCCTTGTTGTAATTAAGGAAACCAAATGTCTCGTATATCTTTGTGTCTTGCGGATCTACTTTAGGCTGAGACATCAATTTGAAGAGCTCTTCCATTGTTCATTCAATTCAGTACAGTATTTTTGAATTTTATTTGTGGATGAATGAAAAGATTGAACTGACTCGAAATGGATGAATAAGACTTTCCTTTGGGTGTAAACATTGATTCGCTCAATCTGAGCTATCTAAATATTCATCCTTCTTTTATAAAACTGTTTCGTTTGCCCTTAACTAGTGCTAATGATATTGACAATTGGTTCAACTTATATCAAGAGATTTTTGCTGATTTCAACTTGTAATTGGTTTCCTGGTACGCTTCCAAAATATTGCGAAATGGGGAAAAATTAATATGATTGCTTACATGATTATATCCATATTTCACATAATTTATGTCCTTAATATCTTTAATACGTTATATATTGGTAGATTATACTTAATGTTAATTAGTTCTTGAATTATTATATTTGTGATTCTATATTGTTTTTGTATTTTACAATGTAGGATGCAGAACCAGAGAAGCAGAAATCAGAGATCAGACATATTCATCAGAGGAAAAGGAAAGCCTTGTCTGAACTCTTCAAATATCTGACATCAATAGGTAGGTTCCAAAATTTGTATGTGATTGTTTTGTGTCTAGTTGAAAAAAATAATTATCTTGACTAGTACTTTTTCTTTGAGTACTTAGTGTATCTCCTTATCATTGCTACTTTTGTTACTGCTCTGCCAGCTTTACTGGTGCAACTAGCGATACTGCTAGTATTGATAACTATTACCGTGTTTACACGCTGCATTGGCTCGCAGTTCAGAACCGCGAGCCGATGCAGAATCGGCTTTTTTGTTGCGTGTAAACGCGATTAATTTGCATCGGCTCTCGGTGCAGAATCCGCAATTTTGCACCACCAAGGTGTAGTAGGTTCAGGTCCGCGAGCCGATGCAGAATTTGCTTTTTTCTACTTGTTAACAGAAAGCCGATTCTGCATCGGCAATTGGCGCGCAATTCATTTACTTTACCATTATGATGTACTTGTAAGCGCACGGATCCAATATTGTCTTTATTATGACGAATATTGTTGGTTTGCGGATCATTTCAGGTTTTTGCCACGCGAGCTGATTCGGCACCGCTAGCTGTGACACCACACCCCCCACCCACCCACCCACCACTATTTCTATTTCTACAACTCTGATCACGACAATGGTAATTTACTGCTGCTCCTACATGTACTTCTACTGGTGCAGCTACTACTGCTGCTACTTATGCCGATTGTATGATATATAGGGGATAAATACATTTAATTTTTTTACAGGACTGTCCTACAAGAAGGGGTTACTTCGGCTCAATCAGACTGAGAAGAATCAACCAGAAAGCTTCCTGTTCTTGCCTCCAGTTGACCTTCAGGCGACCTTCAGGCGACCTGATCAATGGCCAGTGTAAATATGCAATCATG
Organism: Lytechinus pictus; assembly: GCF_037042905.1. NCBI lineage: Eukaryota > Metazoa > Echinodermata > Echinoidea > Temnopleuroida > Toxopneustidae > Lytechinus > Lytechinus pictus. The sequence continues at coordinate 21,774,617 of NC_087248.1, read as the reverse complement.
TGATATAAATCATATAATATTTCACTCATACTAGTATTGGGTTAATAAAAAAAGTTTGAAAACATTTGATAATTTATCGAAACTGAAATAGCATGCCTTTATATGAATATAGGAAAGCAATTTTCCTTTTCTCATGAAATTCTGAAAGACTAAACGGATTGGAATGTCTAGATGAAAATGAAACAATTCTACAATATTTTTAATTTAGTCTGGGTTATAATTTGTAGTTACATCATGCAGATACATGTTTATTGTGACTGCTACATCTACCAGAAGCCCAAATAAACTGACTTAAACTTTTAATAACTTTACAGTTCTAAGATTAGAATAAAATGAAATACTGTTGTATGTCCCAGGTTATGCAAGAACAATGTTGTATATACCCAAGTACAGTATGCTGCATATATTGTCCCCTTACCCGAAACATATGAATGAAAATTGATTATGATGATAATTATAATAGCTACTGTTGTATGTCCCAGGTAACAATGTTGTATACATGTAAAACCAGGTATATGCTGTATATATTGTCCCCTAACCCGAAACATATGAATGAAAATTGATTATGATGATAATTATAATAGCTACTGTTGTATGTCCCAGGTAACAGTGTTGTATAAAACCAGGTATATGCTGTATATATTGTCCCCCTATCCCAAACATATGAATGAAAATTGATTATGACAATAATTATAAAAGATACAAAAAATTAAATCAGAAACTAAAACAGAATGTGGTTTCTAGCATCCTTTATGAATCTGTTTCATGTTGCAGGTTTACGTCACACATTTCTGAGATATGGTTAGGTTGCCATGAGTATTTCTTCAGATATCAGGCTCGAAGGGCAGCCCTCAGAGATGCCGTAGCTAACCCATCTAAGGTATATCTAATGTTATAATTATTTATAAAATAACAATAGTGATTCTTGTCTGGGATATCATATCTGTAAAGCCCCCATCACACTTATTCGGAATCAGCAGGAATCAAGCAGAAGCTGGAAAGAAAAAAATATTCAAAAAATCTAGAAATTTTTGGGAGGAACTTATGAATTCACCAAACTGGAGTTGAAATTCAGTAAATTGACCAGGTGTATCATCATACACTAGTCAAAATGAACTGCAATGGAGTCAGATTGATAATTCGTGCTACGTTCTTGGACATTCTAGGGGCATTCTAAATATCCTGACTGCATTCTGAGTGCATTCGAAATATTTTTGTCATTTCTTTTGGCCGTCCAGAAGGTTTTGGTCATGTTCAAAACATTCGAGGGATATTTTCGAACGGTGTTCGAAGTAGATTTAAATGACCAACTGGTGGTCAAACAATAGTCCTTTCATTTAGGCCAATTCTGCTTGATTCGGAATAAGTGTGATGGGGGCTTAAGATATGACACTTCTTGGGATAAATTGATTCTAAGTACCCATTAACCTGGACGGAGTGTGGCAAACAGATAAATGCCTTCCAAAAGGATGATAGTGTCGCTGTAGGATTCAAAACCGCAAACCTTGTGATCTATATCATATCAGAGACATATCCATATGGCATTAGACCACTGCACCTCTGCAATCTTGATTATGTTGCATTTACTTAGCGATGTTTGTGTATATTGAATGAATTCTGTAAATATGGCTATAGCATCAGTATGGTTTAAGTGTGCTGCATCCTTATTTTCAAACCTAACCTGGAGATGGGGCTTAAAATACTGCTTTATTATTGTATGACACATGTTTTTTTATTACTCTAGCCTGCATAATATTCGTTCTTTTGTGGGCCTGCAAGAAACTTGCTATCGATTTAAGGGTCAATTTTAGGTCATAAAATCAATCACAAGTGTTTTGATTTAATTTCAAATTTGTAATTGATTCCAGGGGCCGATTCATAAAGCTGTTCGTAAGTAAAGAGTGACTTCAAGAACGACTGGTTAACCTGTCTTACGCACTAAACCATCGTCAATGAACATTTTGGTGCATAACATTTACCACAAGAAAGGTTCACCAGTCGTTCTTAAAGTCGCTCTTAGCTTATGAACAGCTTTATGAAACACCCACCTGGTCTGCTTCTTTCATCAACAAGTGTATATTGACTTTGCTTTACTTAAAATTGATATATCACTTATGAATTCGCAATCGATATTTACAATTGATTGCAATTTTTGTCTTGCAATTGATTTCAAGTATTTGTTGCAAACACCCCTTTGTCTTAATAGTCTTCTCTTTGTTTGCTACACTCTCTTCTCTTGTGTAGGAGCTTGGTGTAGGAAATGTCGAGAGAGTGAAAGGGTTCACAGAGCATCTCTCAGAGCTGATCATAGACCAGAGAAGAGATGTCGCTACCATGGCAACCGGCATCTCGCAACTAAGGTAAGAAGAATTTTTGAAGATGAATGGAACTCTGAACCTGTTGGAGACTGTGGCCTTTGGTCTATGGAAAAAGTTCCATGTGTAGGGAAATTGGCCAGTCTCCAACAGAATAATTTTCTTGTATCCTATACATGTAGTTTTTCCTGAGCAGCTAATTTTTGAGTAAATATTTTGCCTAGATGCAAATTTTTTTGAAATTTCTTTTTCAGACGTATACCTGTATGGCATCATGGTTATTACTCACACAGCACAGGGCCCCGTCTTACAAAGAGCTACGATTGATCCAATCAATTGTAACTCTATGGAAATCCATCAGTGTCATAACTTTTTCTATAGGAGTTTGGCACAATGTCCTTTGCAAACAAAGAGAAGCACAATGAATTTTCAAGAAAACAATGAATGCATGAATATACATCATAGAAAATATTTTGAACAAACATACATAATACATGTTGACGTTGCTGGCCGTCCATAGTTGTGATTGATCAGATCAATCGTAACTTTTTGTAAAACGGGGCCCAGTTTATTTTGAACAATTGTTTAGAGATGTGGTATTGAAGGGATTGAGCATCTTGCTTTCCATTTCTATGCAGGAACATATTGAAAGAGATGGAACATCTTCCCAAAAACTCTCCCTCAGTCAAACCAGAAAACGCCTGTCACCTCCCACCTCAAGAACAATCAGCATCGTGGATCGCCAGGTCAAAGGTCACCATCGACCAATCACTCCAAGCCATTCTCCAGTTCACCACCGTCTTAGACTGCTGCCCAGAGAGAGACGAGGTCGATGGTGACACCAAGACCAAGATCGTGAGTCCGGTTCCAGAGGAGACCTTGACCAAGGCTGATCAGTGCTTCAAGGGTGATCAAGTTTGGCTGGAAATCAAGACCAATCTCGAGGTCAGGAGAGAAAGGATATTTCTGAATATGAATTGAACTTGCACTTCATCACAAAGACGTTCTTATCAAATCTATAATTTCAAAAATTCCATGTATATGAAGTCATTCCTTCATGTTTTCTAATATATTTTGTGTATGAACCAGTTATTGTCGCTAATCTTGAAAAATTTTACTGGTCATTAGTTGGGGGAAAAAAAAAACAGCTTTTCAAATACATAACTTGGAATGCGTAGGAGAGACGAAATGCTTATATTTGCTATGATGGATATAAAGCACTAACTCTTTTTAGCTTTATTGTTTGCGATTTATCTTTTAGTCAATTTGATAGATCAACATTTTTGAAATAATTGAAATCAGACTAAAACTTTAGTTATTGATGACATACATGTATAATGGTATATATTTTGATAAATGTCTGACATATTATATTGAATCCTTGTCAAGAAAAATATAGATTTAACTTTTCTCTCTCTCTCGTTCGTCACCAATCAGGTCTGCCAAGATTCATTAGAGAGAATGAAAGCTGATCTTGATCCAGTTGTGCACCACATTGAACTAGCCAAGATGAAGCAATCAGTCACACTCATTCCATGGTAAGAAATGTGGGCAATCCCATGAAATAATCAACCTTTTTGTACGTCCGATCTCCAGTTTCTCCATTTCACTTTTTACTCCATTTCATGAAATACTGAAAACCATGTAGAGTATAAGTAAAATTGTTTTCATAGGAAGCACAAATCTTAGATGAATCATTACAGCAAGCTCCTAGTCTGCAGGCACAGACCCAGATCGGAACTTTGATCAACAAGTGGGTTTTCATACAAGACTATCACAATACTTGCTGTTTTATTTTCCTTAACGACAGGGTCTTCAGCACAGAAATCATTGTAGGCTGTGCATTCCGATCTCAATACTCGAGTGAAGGGTTTGCACAGCAGACCTGGAAGGTCCTATTTGTAGGGGTTCGGATATCCATACTCTATGGTATTGCTCTCTTAGATGTAGTGCCTAATTAAATCTGTGGACTGGACTACATGTTTATAGCTCGCCAAGATCATACTAGCTTGTTACCAAACTTCTATTTATGCCCTCCTGACTGGGTTATGTGTTTGGAAATTTCAAGTACAGCCCACTTTCCTTCTAGTCTTGCGCAAAGCTTCTCATTGATGCAATTCAAACTTCTCGTAACTGCAAGTTTCTGAGATTTCATTTTGAAAAAAAAAGTAAATTCAGAAGATTTTCATTGTCACAAAGTCTCTCATTATATGATTGTGCAAACATGGTCAATTTGTATGTATTGTTTATGTGGCAACAAAATCATTTATATTTCGGATAGATATTCATATGTGCAAGTTATTCTAGGGGTAAGTAATCAAATTTACTATTGTTTTATTAGTTGTCAAATGGATAATAATTAAAAGATTTTAAATTTAGAAGTTACATCTCTTTATTTCTAATGAAATCCACACAGGGAGAGCATGGACATCTTGAAGCAGTGTCATACAGGCTTCACCGCAGTGGCTGATAAGTTAGGTAAGGTGGTAGAGGCATTCACACTGCCAGAGACTGGTGAACAAACACAGCTTGTCCAGTCTCTTGTGTTCATCGCACAGTCCATCAGGAGCTGGAGTGCAGAGTTTGAGACATGGTACCATTCTCTTGGAGAGAGGTCTCCACTAACATCAGGTGAGGCCCTAGTTTGTTTGTTTGTTTAACCCATAGAGGTACACTTTCATGAGGCCAAGATTAATCTGCATTTGATCCTCAAAATGACAACAATCATTAATTTGGTCTGGAGCAGACCTGCCAACCAGTACGTTTTAGCCGTATTTAGTACGTTTTTGCAACCAAAATACGGCAGTACGTTTTTTCTTTGAAAAATATGTTTTTTGTAAAAAAAAAAAAAAAAAAAAAAGATTACTAAATCGTAATTTATTGAGAAAAATAATCTCTATATGTATCTATTTCATAAAACGTGCACAAATATGGTTATTAGATCAATGTAATTTCAGGTAACTTTTTTTTTTCCAATCATTTTGTTCAAACCAGGGTGAAGATATACACATGTTTTAATGTTTTTTTATTCATCTGCAAGAGCAGTGCGCATTTTAGCTTGCATGCAGCTTGAGCGCCGCGATGAGCGAGTGCGCCAAGCATTTTATTATGAAATACATTTTTTTTGGGAAAAATACAGTTTTTTTTATCACAGAATACAGTTTTTCATTCCCAGAGATTGGCAGGTCTGCCGGAGGTAGCATCCATAGACCTGGTCAAGAAACAATAATGGGTAGAAAGCCATATATAGAGGAACACCGCATTCATAAGGCCAAGATTAATCTGCTCTTTATCCTTAAATTTTCCACAATCATTAATTTGGTCCAGAGGTTGGGTCCATAAACCTTGTCAAGAAACAATAATGGGTAGAAAGCCTTTTCTACCCATTTCATGAGGCCAAGATTAATCTGCTTTTGATCCTCAAATTGGCAACAATCATAAATTTTCTATTCATTGTCATACTTCGAAAAGATATAATATGGATATAATATGATTCAAATTGAATGATATTAGCAGGAATTGAATGAAAAGTTGTCAATTTGCATATTTAAATAGTGACTTTTTTTAATTTTTTATTGAGTTACCAAATTCCTGCAAATGTCTGTTGCATGCATCAGGTTGTTTAAGTTGTTTGTTTAGGGCGAAATCCTAGGTCCCGTCTTAAAAAGAGTTGCAATTGATCCGATCAGCCTCAATTCTATGGAAATCCATCATTGTCATATTTTTTACAAGAAATTTGAACAATGTCCTTTGTAAACAAAGAGAAACACACTGAATTTTAAGAAAACAATGATTGTATGAATATACATCATACTGTATTTAGAAAATATTTTGAACAAACATACATAATAGATGTTGATATTGCTGGCTTTCGATAGTTGTGGTTGGTTGGATCAATCGCAACTCTTCGTAAGATGGGGCCCTGGGAAGCATGTCATGAAACAAATAATCAGTGATTTTCACTTACAACTGTCATAAGCTACTGAAAGCCGTCTCACTCCTTTGATTGATTGATTGATTGATTGATTGATTTCATTTATTTTCCATTAAAAAATATACAAAGTCAAGAATATACAAACAAACATTACAAAGTATAAAAAATGAGGCATTATACATATGATGTATCATATACATACTTTAAAAAAAAATACACAGCAGTTCGTTATATGTATATATATATATATATATCAGGAAAATTGGATGCCCATGAAAGCAATGTGCTTGTTAAGTTGGGTCACCCAAAAAAAGTATATTAATCGGTAAATGATAGAAAACAAAATACATTTATTTGAAATACTGAACGGATAAAACTTCTATCAATGATAAAGATATATTGCATTTATATGATACTTAGAACTAAAAAACCAACCCACCCGCCCCCCCCCCCCCATGCATGTATTTATGTAAGTATGTAAAGAATAATTATGTACATATTAATAAGCGTCAAGGAGTTGCCTTTTTAACTGTTGTTTGAATGAAGATAATAGAGAAGAGTTTCTAATATTCATTGGTAAAGAATGCCATATGTCTGGACCAGTGTGGCGAATAGACTTATGTGCTGAGGTTGTGATTGGATTTGCTAAATGAAAATTGAGTGAATTTCTTGTGTCATAGGAATGAATATCACGATTTAGTGTAAACATGGTATGAAAATAATTGGGTAGCATATTCTGTGTTAGTTTATACATGAATATTCCGATTTGTAATTTATTAATGTCGTGAATTTTTAAAAGACCGAGATTCTTGAATATAGGATTTGTGTGTGCTAGATAGTGTGATTTTGTGCATAGTCTAATAGCTTTCTTTTGGAGTAATAATATTGAATCTAGGTGTGTTTTGTTCCCAGTTCCCCAAACGATATTGCCATATGACAAATATGATAAAATAAATGATTTATATAAAAGTAATAAAATATTTTGTGGGAGCAAGTCTCTTATTTTATAAAGAATTCCAACAATGCGAGATGCAAGAATCGATATATTATTAACATGGTTATTCCAATTCAAAGTTTCATCGAAGGTAATGCCCAAAAACCCCGGGGGGGCCACTTCCATTCACGAGTGGATACCATGCGCGACCATGGGGTCTCGAAAAGCACCCTAAACACGTAACTTTCATATTCTGAAAATGCACCCCTTAACAAGTATTGGCTTGTGAAACCCTACCCTTAACAAGTATTGGAAACAAAACGATACTCTTGGCAAATGTTCCCTGAAATGAACCCCTAAACAAGTACAGGAATGTTTTATTTTTACGGGTCCTTGGGTCGTCGGCTTTACCTTATTTGGTAGTGACGACCCCACCTTCTACACCTCGCGCAAATCGGACTCTAAACACGAAGTGTTGGGGCAAAAAGGACATCCTTTAATAAACATTTTAATTTTGTTTTATCATCCCCGCGAATTCGACCCTAAACACGTAATTTTCCTAGCGAAATAGATACCCTTTTTTCATTATTTTTGTGTTTTTGACACCCTTATCACGTTACGTACGTAACGTGCCCTATCGTGAAAAAGACATCCTGTTTACGTGTTTTTTTGGTCGCGCATGGTATCCACTCGTCAATGTAAGTGGCCCCCCCGGGCCAAAAACTTGACATGGTCTTTCCTTTCTACGACTGTATTATTAATGTTAATATTAGGGCAAGAAGCGATCTTCTTATTTTTGGAGTGAAATACAATGAAATTTGTTTTGTTGATGTTAAGAACAAGTTTATTTAATTGAAACCAGTTAACAAGTTTTGGGAGTTCATGGTTGAATGTGTCTATTGTACGATTTAGATCAGAATGAGAAAATAAAAGTGTTGTGTCATCTGCAAATAAGAAGTGGGATAATTTTTTTGAGTTGTTCGCAATATCATTAATATATATCAAAAATAAGAGTGGTCCCAATATTGATCCCTGTGGAACACCCGTTTTTTGCTTCACAATGTTTGATGATAGTTGATGATAAGTTGTAAATTGTTGTCTATTAGTCAGATAGTCGTTGAACCAGGATAGTGGTGTTCCCCGTACTCCGTAATGTTGGAGTTTACTTAACAAAATCGAGTGGTTGAGGGTGTCGAATGCTTTACTAAGATCGATGAATAAAGCAACTGCAAACTGTTTGCGAGAAATAGCATTAGAAATTCTGTCATATAAGTCAACAATTGCTAATTCCGTAGAATGGTGTTTACGGAATCCATACTGGCAAGGTGTTATAATCTTACATTTTTCCAGAAAATTAAACAATTGATTGTAAATAATTCTTTCCAGTATTTTAGATATACATGGTAATATAGATATCGGACGGTAGTTCGTACATTCATTTGTGTTTCCTTTTTTGAATATTGGTATAACACGTGCAAGTTTGAAAGCTTGAGGATATTTGCCGGTGCGTATTGATAAATTAAAGATATGACACAAAGGATCAACAATGTAGTGAATAATCTTCTTTAAAAGAAAAGTGTTTAATTCGTCGTGACCTATCGCTTTGCTATTCTTCATCTTTTTAACAATTAATACTACTTCATGTGGGCTAACTGGTTTGAGAAAAAGAGATTCTGGATTCTTATTACTAAGGGTATCTAAATAGGAATATGAATTATTATTATGGATTGGTGCTACATCCTGAGATAATTTGACACCTATATTCACAAAATACGTATTCAAATTTGTGATAATTTCTTTTGGGTCATTAATAATCTTACCATTATCCTCCAGCTTATCTGGAAATACTGAAAGTTGTCTTTTGCCCATGACGTCATTTATTACTTTCCAAGTTTCTTTACTATTTCCTATAGCATATTGGAATTTATCAGTATAATGTTTTTTTCGTGATGCTCGAATGACATTGTTTAATGTATTACAAAATTTTTTAAACTTGTTTAGAATATGTATATCGTTTGGTCTTTTTATATGATTTTTATATAATTTGTTCTTTTTATGGATTGATTTGAGAATAGATCTTGTAATCCAGGGTTTACGGATTATTTCTTGTCTCTTTTGCTGTTTTATCAGAGGTATATTTTTATCAAAATGTTTTTTAAAAGTATCAAGGAACAATTTATATGCAAAATCAACATTTGAATCATGTTCGTACACGTGATTCCAAGATTCTTCTGCTAAATCGTGAGTGAGATTAATTATATTTTGGTCTGTCATTTTCCTAAACCGTATTTTATCATTAGGTTGCTTTCTCTGATTATAACTTTTAATATACCGGTAGTTCTTTAAGATACAGAATATAGGTAGATGATCCGAGATGTACGCGTATAATATTCCACTTTGAATATCCTCAACATTAGTAAATATGTTATCGATAAGTGTAGCACAATTGGGAGTTATTCGGGTTGGTAGATTGATTGTGGGAATTAGACAATGAGCCGACATAGATAAAAGTAACTTTCTGTATGGAGCACTTTCGTTAAGCATATTAACATTAAAATCGCCCATTAAATAAATGGCTTTACCGCCTTTAGAAACAAGGCTTAGACAAGATTCCATATATTGAATGTAAGTATCCAGAGACTCGTTAGGGGGTCGGTACGATAAACCAATAATAATGTTTTTGTTTGAAGCATTTTCAATTTCTAAAAATATTGTCTGGAATATTGGAGAGAAAGGTATGTCAATTTTTTTATAGGTTATTTGTTTTGTAATGTAAAGGGCTACGCCACCTCCTTTCCCGCGTACACGATCGCATCGTAAGAAATCATAACCATCTAAATTAAAGATTGGGGGAGACTTGATATGAAGCCACGATTCGGTGATTCCTATGACAGAAAATGGATTTTGGAGGGAGTGTGTGAGATTCAATAGTTTATCGTAGTTACGTGATAAGCTTCGGATATTCATATGTAAAAGGGTTAATTCATTATGGCGGAAGTTTATGTTGCTATTATATTCATTTGGTAAGTAATATCGGCAATCTCCTACTGGATGAGACTCCAGAATATCATTTTCAAGTTCTGTATCAAGATTGTTCATAAAGAAGGATACGCTTGAGTTTAATTACGTTTTTTGAATATAAAAGAGATGTATTGGTATGCATGGATACATTAAGACTAATCCTACTACTATAAAAGCTCCTATAAAAACCAGTACTGCTATTGATAAAAGCATCACAAGTACGAATACGAATACTACTACGATTAAATAAATAACATACAAATAAACAAATGGTTGTAATTAAAAGCGTCATGGAAAACGGATCATTTTACCCTGGAGGCATAAGGAGGAAAGATGTAGAACTACATGTTTATATTGAATTATGATTATTATTATGATTAGGGTCAGTGAACACTTCAATTAAGGATTATGTTGATTGTGATTGTAAAAGTAAATGTAAGACGTGTTGATTTAGTGTTGATGTTCTGTAACTTACTGTTTTGTTCATATTGTATATTACCTGTACATGTATGTACATGAGTATAAGTGTATTGAATTGTGTGTATTATGTGTATTGCTATCTAAAATACTCCATATTCTATGTTTATAAGTGTGCATTAACTTAAGTGTATGTATGGATTACATCCGAATAATTCAGTCCTGTTTATGACCGCTAAATGCATGTTCATCTTAAAACAACACAGACCCTGGAGTTCAAATGAAAATGCATGATACATCAAACACAGATAAGCCTGAGAAACTCAAGGTGTCACTCACTGTCAGCTCCTGAAATATAAATGATTATAAATGATTTCGCACATGATACATGAATAATGAACAACTATGTTTTTGGCTTCCATTACAACTATAAGAAAATGTGAAGTTACACAGCAAATGTATATGAATGGAATATATTAAATTCGAACACTTATATAAACATCAAGATTATGAGTAAAATGTATTGAGTAACACCTGTGCTTAGAGTATAAATGGTGCAACTATTAGCAAAATGTATATTATTCAGTACACATTTGACTGTTGTAATTTCAAATAATTCATTGTTGGATTTCTATTTGTAAGTAGTGTGTTCTTATTGAATGTATAGAAAAAACATCAATAATAAGGCTGTCTCAAACCCATGTTCTGTGATTTTTTTTTTATATTAGTGATTAAAGGACAAGTCCACCCCAACAAAAACTTGATTTGAATAAAAAGAGAAAAAATCAACAAGCACAACACTGAAAATCTCATCAAAATCGGCTGCAAAATAAGAAAGCCACGACATTCCAAAGCTTCGCCTACTTCCAACAAAATAGCTACATGATTTTATCCTGTCACTTGTATATGTTCTTTATGTTTGTTGATTATGTCAAATAAATAATGATAATGATTCTCATAACAGATACTGATGTGGGCACCACCATGTCAGATGCAGTTTCTGATGCCAAATTGAAGATGGAAGAGACAATTAGGTGTATTTTACTTGGTGTCCAGTCCCTTGTGAAAACAGACCCAACCACTCTGACAGATGAAGAAGGAGATGCAAAGAATGAGACCTCAGAACAGAAAGGTAATACAAGGCGTCCATCCACACTTTGCCACTCTCCACCCAAGTGTTAAATGGGTACCCGGGTAGGATACGAAAGCCTAATATGTAGTATGCTTGGCAATTCAGTCTTGAAACTCTTGTTGGAATGCTCCCCAGGGAGTGGAGAAAGTGCATACATTGTATGCGGGCATGCAAGGATCCAATTACCGGGGTAATATTAGTTACAATGTAAAGCGTCATATTAGTTAACAATGTAAAGTGCTTCAAAATATAAAGTTCATGACTGTAACTATTATTATTATTATTTAAAACTCAACTATATAACTATTACTATTATTATTGTTTAAACTCAACTATATAAATATTATTATTAGTATTTATGACTCACCTGGGGCGGATTGCACATGGATTTGCAATCAAACGCAACTCTTAAAATCATAGGTGACTTGATTTTTAACCAATCAAAAACATGCTTTGGTACGTGCGCTTGATATTTTGACTTGTGCTTTAAACACAACTTTTTGCAATGGGCTTAGGTTGTATTTATAAATGACATGTGAAGTTAGTTAAATTAGAAATGTGGCTTACAGATTTAACACATTTTTCTGTACAATTCATTTCATTTCTAAATTTCATGTCATCTTGTCCAATGAATCCTTGTCATTTGTATTCTTTTCATACTTACTGATTTGGTTTTGGTCTTGCTGACTTTAAGGACGTTCCACAGTTAAAGTGAAATCCATGTCATTTTCACCAAACTTTGCACATAGATACCAGAACCTTGATATTCGAATTATGCAAAAATTAACATAAGTCCATGTGCTTGATTTTTTGCTATAGAGCTTCAAAGTTCACCCAAATTGATGTTCTTAAGAATTGCGCATTCAAAAGAATTTGGCATTTTTAGACCGCCCAAGACTACTACAATGAGTTTAAACCTCTATTACTCAGTCAAAATACATGAAAAAGTCATCAAATTTTGCAAGAGATTTAATAATTGTATCGTTAGAATGGAGAATCTATTAATAGTGCTATTTGTTTTCAATTTTAAGTTTAACAGCACAGTCAGTTCTTAAAAATGGCGTAAAAGATAACAAAATCCCAATCTAAAAAATGTAAAATTTTAGTAACAAACTACAAACGTACAATAAATGCTGCACTTTATTAAAAATCCATGTCATTTTTACCAAAATTTGCAGAGTTGTAGAGGAAGGTATACCTAAAGGCCACCGCACACCTTACGACCCGACCAGTCGCCGACTGGCTTGCGACTGGGTGAGGGGAGATGTGACGTCACAGCTCTTGTCAGCTTCGAGTCGCAGACCGGTCAGAGACAAGTCGCAAGGAAAATCTGAAGGATTTGACATGTCGAATCCTTATGACTGGATCGCAAGCTCAATCCAACTTCCAGCCAATCAGACAGCAGAGTTGCACGACGCGTATATGATAAACAACGCGCATACGCAGTAGTAAGCGCACTTTCTCAGTTGCTATGCCAAAAAGCAAAAAGCGCATGCGTGAGTCGCAGATCGGATCGCAAGGTGTGCGGTGTCGAGGCTTATGACTGCCTTGCGACTCATCTCCCCTCACCCAGTCGCAAGCCAGTCGGCGACTGGTCGGGTCGTAAGGTGTGCGGTGGCCTTTAGAGGTACAAACATTAAAAAATAGGGGTTCATGTGCTTTTTTTTAAACTATCAGCATTTTTATTTGAGCAAATGTGCTTTTTAAAACACCAAAAATGCGCCAAATGCTTAGTATCTATGCGAAGAAAAATTCAAGACCACTCTACCATTTATACAAACTCGGGGTAATATTCGTGATTCTTGGCAGCACTGCAGAGTAAAGTATTTTGAAATTGTAGAGAATATTTTTTTGAATGGTCCATGGAATAATTCCATTTTTTAGCTTCATGAAATAACGCATCGGATCTGCAATTAAAGTGCAGAAGATGAGAAAAATCATACCCGCAGCTAATTAATCACCTGTTCATCCATTGTGACGTCAGCGCGCAGAGTGTAAAGTATGCTCAGATCATAATGCGCACAAACTTAACTGTGGAACGTCCTTAATAGCTTGATAGGTGGTGAAGGATTGGATGGTGTCCTCAAATTTCTAATCATTTTTTATATTTGGAAGAACAAATATTCAATGAGAAGAGAATTCACTTTTGCAAAGCATTAACTTGCATTAGGAAGCAACCATTTACGGTACAAGGGTTAGCAGTATATAAAGTTTGGTTTCTCTTGATTATGTTCCTCATGCAAAGATTTACCCCCCCCCCCCCCCTTTAAAATCACACCTGTTCATAAAGACCAGTACTGACCGCACAGAAACGTTGTTAGTGCTAACAATGCGCTAACAGAGGCCCTGTTACAACCGGTAATGTGGCAGCGATGCCTAACGTTACAACAATGCATTACTTACACATTGAAATAAATGTTTTGACTTCACAATCCGAAAGATGTGACTGGGCTTACTGTTAGTTTTCTGTTAGGCTAACAATGTTTCTTTGCGGCCTGCAAAGCTTTCTAATAGAGAGGATTTCAGATTTCACTGTTATACACAGCAAAGATATAATGCAGATTGATTGAATTTAGAATATTACTAATATTGATCAGTATTTTTTCATTCAACAGAAGATGGAGAAGAGAATGAACTCGACCTCGAAGGTCTTCTGGTTAAGAAAATTGTATCAGGGCTATCACATGACCAGAGGTCATTGGAGGTCAGTAAGGTCGTGACCTGTGGATCAGACCTTTTGAGTATCCTCTACAATCTGAGAGAGAGCTGCCGATCAGTGCATGATGAACAGGTATGTGGAATTTTTTTTTCCAGTTTTATAAAAGAATGGTCCACAAAGGCCCTCCAAGACCAAACATTAAGGAAAGCCTGTTGGCATTAGTAGAAAGGCATGATAATTTTATAACACGTTTTTTTTATAGTTGTTTTAGTAGTTTTTGACATTATGAGATAAGCTTCCCCCCAATTTTCGTGTTATCGAATGCAATCAAGAAAAATTAAAAGTTATACAAATTTATTACAGAAACTGTATTGTTACTTCCATTCTTTACAGTTTATCTCATAAAGATATGTTATATAAAGACATATTTTAAACAATTCATAACTTCCCATTGTTATATTTCAACCTCTGACTTGTGGACATTGCTAGTACAGGAGTTATAAACATTTAAAGATCTTCTTCATGCATGTTTATGAAATGAAGTCCAGAGATGAATTATCATGAGTCCTAGAATAAACATCATAAATGATCTCAGGATTATTTGAAGGATTATCATCTCACTTGATATGCAGATCTTCAACGAGTGTTGCTCCATGGCGGTGAGTCTCATTCCCATGATGCGACAGTGCCTGGGTCTCGCCTGTACGTTCCTCGACCACATGGTGGCAGCACACCGGGCGACCAGCAAACTTCTCTCTGTCCTCCTCTCGATCTTCACTGACCTTGCATCTCAGGTGAGAATTAAAGTTGGACTTTTTTCAGGAGAGCATTTCATAAAGAGATTTGTCATTGATTTTTAACTGATAATTGTTATAAGCTATTGAAAATCCTGGCATCTGATTGGCTGAGAGCAAATTAGTCAGTAATTTTCACTGCTTCATGAAACACTCCACAGAAGAGCATTTCATGAAGATATTATTTTGATTGCTGTTATAAGCTATAGAAAATCTTTGCTTCTGATTGGCTGAGGGCAAATCTGTTCATGAAATGCTCCCCTTACCTCATGTCCTCCACAGTTGCAATGTGAAATATCCATTGACCCTGATTGCTGTCATGGAAAAATGCGTTTAAATACATTGATAATAAGGGTGCAATTTACACCTTTGTATTACGAAATGCATGAATGGTGCCTATACATATTCAGCGTCTCAAGATGCCGTGCTCCACCAATACAAACCAGACAACAGCGAGACGATATGAGATCTAAAACATTAGACTATTGATTGATGAGGTGCATTGTGAAAGTCTTTCCTGTTTCTGTTGTCACAGGGTTTCTGTCTTCCCGCTGAGTACTCTGATGAGATGGCAGGCGAGGGCGCTACAGAGTTTGAAGATATCGAGGGTGGAGGTATCGGTGACGGAGAAGGAACTAAGGATGTCAGTGATCAGATTGAGAATGAAGACCAGGTAGGTTTAACATAGGGGCCTGTAATCTGAAGTCGGGTTTAACTTAAAGGTAAATTGTGTCATTGGTTTATTTCAAAACTTTCTTTTAAATTTCACTCTTTGCTTTCCACAATATTCATAAACAAGTTCTGAGTCCATACAATGTATTGCATTGGCCAGAAAGAACTGTTTTTATTCTCAAAAAAATATATAAAGATGAGAAGATTTGCCGAGTGAGTTTTTTTTTTATTTATTTTTTGAACTAACATAAAAAATGAAGAGCGCCACCTTGAGACCAAATGACATCAATACCTGCTCATGAATATTCATATCTCTAGCTCTCGCTATCAAGTGCAGTGCCGATGCACGGAGTCTGTACACCATGAATGCACGGGTTTCTTTCCCGGTTTCTATTGCATTTCGTAGAAAGCGTGTACATTGAAAACAAAGTCTGACGGCTTTTTCCTTGCTTTCATCTTTGCTTCGTTGATCTGTATTGTTTCTCTAGGGTATGGAGGGAGGGAGAACGGTGCTTGCGAAAGGGAGAGAAAGGGCTATATTCTTATTTATTATATTTTTTCTAGTTTTTTATATGTATTTTTGTTTTGTTTCCGATTCACTGAATTGTTATCATTTTCTTCAGGTTCTGTATTTTGATTTGTTCATTATTATCACGTGTAGTAATATACGTTGTAATTTCTTAATTGTTTAAATAATAGGCCTATGCTACATTTTTTTTAAAGGAAAAATTAGAAATCATTTTGTATTGAACTAGCTTGGCCACCAATTTCGTTATTTGCTTTGTGTGTCATATAGCTCTCCACCACTGCATTCGTCAATATACTGCCTCAACGTATTTGTCAATTAATTTGGACAAATACCGCGTGGCCTATAGTTTTTTTTTTGTTTACAATATCCAGGGGCGGATCCAGCTTTCACTAATAAAGAGGGAGGGGGTTGAAAAATATTTTCCCCGATCGATCCGCAGCTCAAAGCTATTTGTTTGTATCTATATAGTCGTAACAATTACTCATATAAGCCCTATAAAGAATGCGAGCGCGAGGTAAAATTTTCGGAATTCGTGTATTGTGTCCTGAAAATTGACGGATCCATGCAGCACGGGCCGGCTGTGCCCCCCGCCCCCCCCCCCCCTTCAGAGGCACAATCATTATTTCTTATGTAAAAATCTATCGTTCTAACCATTTTTTTTTGGCTTGTCAAATTTTCCTCGGGAAAATGTGCCCCCCCCCCCCCTTTGGAAAATCCTAGATCTGCCTCTGAAGATTAATCATAATAAAACAAAATAATCATAACGGTACGTAGGGCCTATGGTGCACTGGGTAGCCACTTCAGTTCCGTAAACTGTTCTCCCAGCGGGCCATGCTAATACCCCGGCTTTAGCTTGGCTACCTAGTAGGCGCTCAAGCATTTGAATTAGTAAATGGTAGTTCCCTTGTTTGTTTTACCATGGACCTATAATAGGTCCATGGTTTTACTAAGGCCTGTTTTTGTTTACATTGATCAGCTGATATTTCTTTAATTTGATATGAATAATACCTTTTTATTGTAATCGCTATTTTACTATGTTTTATTATACAAGGACCAAGATGAAAAAAACAGTAATTACAACTCTGATCTTGTGAACCTTTTTAAATATGACTGAATGAATAAATAAATTAATAGGTAGGCCTATTGATAAATAGATATTCCATCGAAACTGAGGCAATGCGAACACGAAGCGCGGGCTAAATTGTTTTATGCAGTGACATGGTCCCCCCCCCCAAGTCTGAATTACCCTCACCTTATTTTATTCATTCTTCCCCCTTATATTTTTTCTTCTCTCCCCACCCTCTGCTTTCCATTCTATTACTTGTTTCCCTTTCTTTCCCCCTATTATGCGCCGCCAATAGGGTGGGGGCACCCCGTTGGCCTCCTGGATCCGCCTATGATACCGGTACGTCAGGCCTGTATATTATAAGCAATTGATGTTTATGTAACATCGATTATCCCCACCCCCCCCGAAAGTTTTTCTTTGTATTTTTCTTTTCAACTTGTTATGGTAGTATATACTAAACAAGTATCACGTTTGACTTTGTCCAACTTTGTGACCAAAACTTTAGTACGGTTTTCTCAGTGAAATTGATGATGACGTCTCCTGGGTGCCTCCCCCTTCACCCCACTCCTCCTTGGTCCTCTGGGCTTGGCGAATAAAATTGCGTACGTATCATGGAGAGATATATCGAGGACATACAGCTAGGCGGAATTATTTGGGGAAGGGGTCTTCCATTTCTTTGTTATTCAGCGATGGTTCAGCGAATGTGCTCTATGCAAAATCACGTTTTGGCACGACTTCTAAGCGCTGGGCATGTCAACGGACAATAACAAAATAAATGCAAACATGTCATGGATCGAAATGGTAAAAAATATATATTTTAAAGAAAACCATCGTTTTCAAAATTTGATGCAGTCAAACCAATTTTTTTTTGTTAATACCAGTTTCAACTTACATTAAAAATTATAACCCGAGGCCATATTAGCACCGGGGGGGGGGGGGGGGGGGGGGGGGGCAGAGAGCACTTGCACCCCCCAAAAAAAATCCCAGTAGGAAATTTTTTTTTTTTCAAAATGGAAAGTGCCCTTCTTTCAAAATGATGTGTGCCCCTTTTCAAAATAAAATACCTTTTTTGAAGTCAAACAATACATTTTAGGTTAGAAAATCACAAAATTTTTGGCTCACGCTTCGCACTCACATCATTTTGAAAGAAGGGCACTTTCCATTTTTTCCCTACTTGGATTTTTTTGGGAGAGGGGTGCAAGTGTTTTGGTTACAACTTCAGCTTACAATGTTCAATTTTCAAGTTTGAATATCGCAAATTTTCAGCTCGCGCTTTCCGCTTGCATCATTTATTGTTTATTCTTGGTTTCAAAACTTAGAATGTCCATCAGGTTATAATATCACAAATTTTCGGCACGCGCTCGCATCAATTATTATTATTGGTTTCAAAAAGTGCTTAGATTGTCCAGTTTTCAGGTTGGAATATCGCACTCGCGTCCATTATTCAGTTAGATATCCATCTTTTTCATGATAACAAAAACAATTGCTCGGAATGTTTGATTTTCAGGTCTTATTAGTACATGCAATGTCCAAAATTTTGAGCCCGCGATTTGCGCTCACACCATCTCGCAAGGATTCTCTTTTAAAGGGGAATCCAACCCAAATAAAAACTTGTTTTTGTAAGAAAAAGATAAATCAGACAAGTTGATACAGTATGTGAAAGTTTGAAATATAATGGACAAACAACAAGAAAGTTATGAATTTTTAAAAGTTGTAAATATTGGGAATCACTATACTCATGGAGACTTCAAATTGACCACATATGGGATGTCATAGTGATGTAAGGCAAGGACTACTCTTCCATGTACTCCACTACATATTATGGCTAAAATGTAATTTTTCCGAAAGTTTTATTTCAAATTATATTTTTCTTTCATGATGACATTAAACAATATACTATCTGGGTTATATTTAGACTACTGCCCCAGGGGAATGGGTACTTAGGAGAAAACCACAAATCCCTGATAATAAAGTACATGGCCTATGGGAAAGTTGTCCTTGCCACTTGTCATAATTTACTTACCCAGTTGCCAATTTGAAATCTATATACTATTAGTGATCCCAATTTTAAAGCAGCTATAACTTTCTTATTGCTTGTCCGATTTCTTTCAAATTTTCACCATTCTGTTTAATTCAATTTTTCTCCTTCCCAACACAACATTTATGGCCAAGGCTGGATTCCCCTTTAACAATAATTTGCGCGGTAATAATTGACCAAAAAGCGAGTTTCACAACTTCAGATTTGAAAATGTTTCCAAACCGCTTGCTTGCTACGCTCGCTCCCGGGAAAAATAAAGCCTGATTACATATTTAATCAACCAGAAAAGACTTCAAAAAGACTTTGCTCACCTCAATTACTATAAAACGCACAACTATTTAACGCAGATGATGATCTCATGGTGAAAATTTCAATTGCATAAAAAATACATATAAGTGCCCTCTTTTGCCCCCCAAATGAAAATACGTTCCGCCGCCCCTGATTATCACCCATCGCACTTGCTGGTATTTCTATTTATCGTCATTCCCCCCTCTCAGAGAAAAAACTTATGCTTTTGCCCTTTATTTAGCCTGCAATGGAACTTGTAGGAAATTTTATTTAAACGCGAGCATATCAAACAGGATGCAAATGGAGGTCTATTCAGCCGGGCATTATTTATACGCTTTGGATTCTTGTTTGCCTAGAAAATGTAAAATATTTCAAGAGTTCTTATAGTTTCATTACATCTTTGTCCTTAGTTCTCTATATCCGTAGCTCCACCATGCGCGTATTCGAGGGCCCTTGGGGCATGCCCCCCCCCCCGGGTAGGCGAAAAAGGGGCGCCAAAAATAGGGAGAAAAGGGGAGAAAAAATGAGGGAAAGAAGAAGAGAAAGAGAAAAGGGGGAAAGAAAGAGAGGAGGAAAACAAAAGAGCGAAAGGGGAGCGCCGAATTAATGTTCGCCCTAGGGAGGGGGGCGCCCAATTGATAATCGACCCATAGGGGCGCCGAATTTAAGTCCAACATAGATAGGGGAGCCGAATAGTTGTTCGACCTAGGGGGTGCCAATTGATGTTCAGCCTAGGTGGGGGGGGGGGGCGAATTAATGTTTTACCTCGGGGCGCCGTATAGATGTTCCACATAGGAGGGGCCGCATTGAAGTTCGACATAGGGGCACCGAGGGGGCGCCGAATTGATGTTCAAACTAGGGGCTGGGGCGCCGAATCGATATTTTCCATAGTGTTGCCGAATTGATGTTTGACATAGGGGGGCGCCGAATTGATGTTCAACCTAGGGGGTGGCAAATTGATGTTCAACCTAGGTGGAGGGGGGGGGGGCGAATTAATGTTTTACCTCAGGGCGCCGTATAGATGCTCGACATAAGAGGGGGCCGCATTGAAGTTCGACATAGGGGCACCGAGGGGGCGCCGAATCGATATTTTTCATAGGGTTGCCGAATCGATGTTTGACATAGGGGGGTGCCGAATTGATGTTCAACCTAGGGGGTGCCTTATGGATGTTCACCACACGCGGGCGCCTATTTTATGTTTGTCCCGGTGCGCCAAATTCAGGTTCAATTAACCAAGGGAGGGGGGTGGGCGCCTAATTCATGTTTGCTCGCATCAAAATACTCATCCTGTTCATGATTACCAAAAGTGCCTATAATTTTAGATCAGAATACAAAAAAAAATCATCCTACTCTACGTACTCGCATTAATTGTTTAGTAAAGTGACGATCCTGTTCATGGTTAGATAAGTGCTTAGAATGTCCAACTTTGGATCGAAATATATAAAAAAAAAATCAGCTCGAATTTCCAGTTTTGGGTCGGAATACTAAAAATGTTACGCTCGCGCCTCTCGCTCGCATTAAATGATTTGTTAGATACCCATCCTTTTCATGATTACCCAATAATGTTTAGAATGTCCAAATTTTAGATCAGAATATCAAAAATTTTCAACGCGCGCTTCGCGCTCGCATTAATTATTTAGCTAGATACCTATTCTGTTCATGGTTATAAAAAGTGCTTATCATGTCCAGTGTTGGGTTGGAAATTCAAAAATTGTCAGCTCGCACTTCGCGATCGCATAAAATGTTGACAGATACCAACCCTGTACTTGATTACCAAAAGTGCTCATAGATTTTTCCAAATTTTAGGTAAGAATATGAAAAATTTTCATCTCGCTCTTTGCGCTCGCATCAATATTGTTTAGTTAGATGACAATCCTGTTCATGATTACCAAAAGTGCTTAGTCAATGTCAAAATTTTAGTTCAGAATATCAATCACTTTTAAGCTCGCGCCTCGCGCTCGCACAAACAATTGTTTAAATAGATACACATCCTTTCCATGATTACAAAACATGCTTAGAATGTCCAGTTTTGTGTTGGAATATCAAAAAATTAAGCTCGCGCCTCGCGCTCGTATTAAATGATTTGTTAGATACCCATCATGTTCATGATTACCCAATAGTGCTTAGAATGTCCAAATTTTATGTCAGAAAATCAAAAAATTTCAACTCGCGCTTCGCGCTCGCATTAATTATTTAGTTAGATACCCATCCTGTTCATGATTATAAAACACATGTGAAAAGTGCTTATAATGTCCAGTGTTGGGTCGGAAATTCAAAAATTGTCAGCTTCCACTTCGCAATCGCATAAAATGTTGATAGATACCCACCCTGTTCTTGATTACCAAAAGTGCTCATAGATTTTTCCAAATTCTAGGTAAGAATATGAAAAATTTTCATATTGCTCTTTTCGCTCGCATCAATATTGTTTAGATAATACATATACCCATCATGTTCACGGTTGCATTAAAACTCAGGATCCGCCCCCGGTTAAGAAATTACAGCTCCCGCACATAATTTTAGTATGGTCTACCACTCTGATGAGAAGTTGAACTAAATTGAAACCCCAAAATGCTTAAAATTCTGTGCTTTCTGGTCGCATTTATTTTTTTCAAAAGGTGGTTACAACATATTCATGGATGTTTTTTTTTCATGAACACATTGAAAAGTGGTCTTTGATGCCTTTTTCCCGTGATTATGAAATACGATAATTCAAACTGCATTTAAGGCACCTATGATTGCCGTGCTGGGCGGGTCGGGGTGCCATTTTCCGAAAAGTTCACAGGGGCGCCAAAATAGTCGGGCTCAATCATGGATCCTGGATACGCGCATGTCCGTTGGGCATCGTTTCCAACACTACCTCCTTATCTATACCGGCGTGATACTAGGCGCTAGTCCATGGATCGGATCGGTTTACTTCCATTTCGTCTGATGCCAACTCGTCCAAATGCCAACTCGTCTACTATCATTATTTGGTCTACCATCAGTTCGTTCACTATCCACATGCATGCATTCCGTCTAATAACCATCTGATCCAATAGTCATTTAGTCCATATACAATTTGGTTATTGGACGTGTTATTGTGCAAAATGAATTGGATACTGGACTAACTGGACCAAATGGTTGTTCGATGAAATGTTGATGGACGGATTGGCATTGCATGGACTAAATGAAAGTAGACCATGTGATGAATGGACGAGTTGGCAGTTGACGAATTGGCAATTTACCAATGGACCTACTAGTACTAGGCCACTGAATTGAACTTGTCATGTGCCATAACACCTAAACTGCTTCCTTATATCCGATACCCCCCCCCCTCCATCCTAGCTCGGCCGCCCCAATAAAGGGAAGGAGGAGAGAGAAGAAAGGAAGAAAGAGATAGATTGTTGAAAGGGAATCAAAAGAACGATCAAAAGGGAATTTGAACGCAACATAATATTATACTCTGTTATTGTTTGAATCGTTTCTCTCTCATGAAATCTATATTTTTAATATATATCGTTTCAGTCATTCTCATTATTTTACTGCATAGCGAATTACAAAACGTCCTATCCTCGTTTCCACTGACCACACATGACATTATTTATCATTTTATTATTATCATGCAATGAAATTCATACTGTTTTTACACGCTGCGTCGGCTGCCACTTGACTACCTTGTAAATATTTTTCTGATGATATTCAGTTTAAATCAGTGGCGTTCAAAATAAGGCTTGGGGCTGTATGGATTCCCAAATTTGTCACGGCCAAGAAAAAAAAAGGAAAGAGAGAAGGGAAACTATTATCTGAATATCATGTCAAAATCTATCATAGATTACACACAAAAAAATCAAGATTTGTGCCCTATATGTATATCTGGCCCCTTCATTTTTTTAATGTTAATTATTTACGCCACTGGTTAAAATTAAATTCAACTTAAAATATTTTCCCTTTATCATTGCATTATACATTCATGAATAGTGAAAGCATGTTCATAACATCTTTCTGTATTTTTCGCTGTTTATACAATTCCTAACCTTAGGTTGTGTGTATTCCTTATGTTCGCATTCTCAATGTTATTTTTCTCTTTATTTCAATATTATTCTCACAAACTTTATCATGGTATGCCTATTCAAGAAAGTATTACTTGTTTGCTTGCCCCATGACAGCTTTGCCTTCACTTTTGCAGATCGGAGTGTCTCTCAGTCAGTAGTCAGTATTCAGAGCTATTACTGTATTCTCCTTGACCCCCCCCCCTGTGAGTTGTAAAACACCCATAAAGGCAAAATATTATATTTTTATCGGCAACATATTTGCGTCACACCACCATACATTAAGTACATCAGAATAGGCGTATACCCATTGAACCTCGCCAGAATGGGCTTGCCCAAAAATTTCAAACACAAATTTCTTTTTTTCCCCGAAAGTCATCACCGCTTAATTGGAAGTAGGCGACCTTCCCGCCCCAAAATATTCTTATTCATACAATAGTGCAATCCGTCACGAACACCATGCACGATTGGCCTTTCATAATTAACTGATCTCCAAAATAGTTGAACCATATTCCAACACTTTCTACGATCAATACGATCGCCTTGACTGATCTGATACTTTCTGATACGATTAATTATTCCGCGATTATATGCCTCTTGGAAGCGGGGGGGGGGGGGAGCTGGGGATGCGGCATGTATTATTTTCCATGGGCAGCACCCCCTGGAATTCTGATAGGTGTCAAATTTGAGAAATGTATGGAATGACCAACATTTCGTGTTAAAACCTTTATGTTTTTCTTTTGCTTTGTCAATTTTTTTTCAGCAGGTAACCCCACCCAAAAAAAATCGTGACAGTGTGAACTGAGCACATTTTTTTTTCAATCATCAAAAATGATTATTATATTATTTTCCCCATGAGTTGTGAAATGTTGACACGCCGGGATCTCCTTGGTCCCAATCCCAATATGAAGAATACATTTCCTCGGCTATATAAAACAACAGTTATCATTCGTTTTTCCTATATTTATAGCAGGAAAATGGGAGTCCCAATTCCCGGTTCCACTTTCATTGCTAAATAAGTCTATTATGCCAATCAAGATGTGAGTGATGTCTTTGTGTCCTGCTCACGTCGCCACGCACCACAGTCATTCACATTTTTTTCAACAGTTGAACTGCTCGTGCACACACTGTATGCGTAGGCCTATATCCCGGAGGCCTATCTTCCTCTCATTTGTTGCAATAAAAGTTCATCTTTCCATCTATTTTTATTTGTTTATTGTTTATTTAATAAGGGGTAGCCCATTCAACAACAGCTCCCATGGGGCGCCCCTATCTATTATTCGTCATTGGTATCCATTTGTCTTTGTCCATCCATTCTTGGGGTTATACATTCATCGGATGATCCATTCATATATATGCCTATTCATCCATCTATTCATTCTTTCAGTCATCCATCCATCCATCCACTGATGGATTGATTAGGCATATAGGCTATACCCCCACCCTCCCCATACTGGAGAAATACTCTGCGACCCATTCTCCGGAAATCCTTATTGATACACGTTTCAAAGCAGACGTAAATTACTAGTATGTGCAATCCCCTCGGACGTTGCTTCTCCAAGTCTGCTTAGTCTTCTTTCACGTACTTCGTTGCCCTGTTTCACACGGCATGACTTGTAAAGTTCTGTTGTAAAACATGCCGGTCGGCCCCCGGGGTCGGCTCCGAAATTCACCCCTCTGCATACCTAGAGCGGTTCTACCATAGACCACAGCGCCGCGCAATATTGAATATACTCAACTTCTCATTACTCCATATCTAGCTACAAGCTTTCTTGTGTGGCTGCAAGAATAAGAGTTTTCCGAGAAATCTTGCCCCTTACGTCTATCCCCCCCTAATTTTTTTTGCTTTTGCTCATGACGCCTCTGCTCTGCTTGTAAAGATTGACCAAATAACACTTTATTCTAAATTTGCAACTTGATGCATGGTCGCATACACACACTGTCACGGTCTACACGATGTAGACTACGCTACATACTTCGCATCAACAGGTTTCTCAGCTCACCTTTTGACCTCGCAAGTTCAGTCTAAACAACGAAGAATAATCCTACTTTCATGTCAATACTGTGTGTCCTCCATGGTCCCATCAACTTTTATCTTCCTTTTATGTTTTACTATTTTGCATCCCGCCCTGAAAATAATCGTTTTTCTCTTCGCCCTTCCCTTTCTTCATACTCGGCCCTAGACAGAATGGGGGTGGCCGTCTATATATATATATATACATATGAAAATTTTTCATCTCGCTCGCTTCAATATTGTTTAGTTAAAATTAGATGACAATCCTGTTCATGATTACCAAATGTGCTTAGAATGTCAAAATTTTAGGTCAGAATATCAATCACTTGGGCTTAAAAAGTGATTGATATTCTGAACTAAAATTCTGACATTCTAAGCACTTTTGGTAATCATGAACAGGATTTTCATCATAGATATCTCTGATTGTCATCTACCTAACAATATTGATGCGAGCGCAAAGAGCGAGGTGGCCGTCTAATCAAACTCAGCCCTTGCCCTTCTCTGGGATTCTCGTATCTCTTTTAGTCTTGGAGTACTTTCAGATTCATGACATAAGATTCCGAAAGTAAGCCGTATTGGGCAATCCTTTGCTTCGTCATTCACGTCCGATAATCCACGTGTCTGAATCCTTATTCACGTACGATACAATCATGGAGCTATAGCTATATGCTTGTCCTGTGTGTGCTATCGCTAATAGTGGAGTATGTCTAAAGTAAACGTGCATGCAGAGCGCAAGCATATCGCTATAGCTAGTCCACCTCCTGGACTGTTGGTATTTTGTACGATACGACTACCAAACACAACACACTACATCCCCATAACACGCATACACACACCCCCTGAATAGTCACACGAAACAACATTTTTTTTCGGGGAAAGTGAATCAGTGGGTTAGGTGAATCACTGGGGGTAAGTGAATCAGTGGAGGGCGTGTGTGTGTTGGTTATGTGTGCGCGCGGGGGTACCGGTACAGTCCGATAAGGTTTGCCCCTGGTTTGCCCAATCAATAAAAATCGTCCAGGACATGGACTAATCGCTAGCCGGCTAGCATCGGCTCATTGAGCCTGCACGCAACGTTCGGTGTTTGCTTCTACTCAGCTACTTCTGCACACAGCGCTGCACTTTGTTGATACGGGGATTTCTTGATACCGCGCATGCGCCATGACGTAGTTCATCGATATGCATGAGGTTGTAATGAATATGCATGATTCGAACGGTGTTCTAATATCAATTTATTTGTTAACCCGAGAGGGCGTCAACAAGAAAGTTCAAAGGGATATCGATTAACCGAGATATTATAATATATATTTCACCCCTCAATATCATGAAAACAGAAGAGTTACACCAATTTCTTTTGAGTGATAAAGTAGAGCATTGATATGGATATTTAATGAAAATAATATCTTTACAATTGATTCACTGACCTTGTCTGAGATTAACCAATCATACACTATACCTTTAAACTCAGGTTTAAAGTTGTGGTGTAAGTATGGATAGGCAATTGTTACATAAATCATTATCAGTAGAGATATTAAATTTTAGCTCATTTGGCTCTCAAATCATTCATAATTGTGTAGGAAGTATAAATAAATGATTGTCTTCACCATCGATGAATCAGGAAAGAGCACAGTAAACATAAGAAACATAAAAAAAAAATTGACACTTTTGGCTTCCCATAATTTTAGCACAGAGTTAGACCATGGCCTAAGTTAAACCTGACTTCAAAATATGGGCCATAAAGCAGAGCTGCCAAGTATTACGGATTTTTAGTATTTAGTACTAAAAAATGAGAAGAACACTAATGGTTTCATGCAAAATTCTGATTTCTAAAGCTCAGTTCTATGTGTTCTATGGTATTTTGTTGAAAATACTGATGTCATCACCAAAATACTGATTTTCAGCTTTTATAATACTGAAATGTTCTTGTTCAGGTTGGCAGCTCTGATAGAGTTAAACTTGATATTTACAATCGATCGTAACATTTTCTACACAGTTTGTTGTATATTTGCAGTTATGTTTGATTTAAAAATTGATTTTGTCATGTTACATGGCACAGGTGAGCATAAGGCTAAGTTTTCAGATTGCCAAGTGTGGAATTGTTTTACATTCTCAAAATGTAAAGAAAAGTTTTTACCTAGAGTTGGTCTTGATTGAAATACCTTTTAAGCTTTTTTTTTATTCAGTCGAAGCTTTTTGATTGGCAAATAAATTGTGATTTTGTAATTTCCTGAAATACTTCAATTTAATGATCATAGTCGCTGTCAATAAGCACATTATCCTTTAATCGTAACTCTAAACATTTATTATTGTTTATTTGCACACATGACCTCTTCATAGTATATGTTTTTATTTATTAATATTCTTTATTCATTTTGATAGCAATATACATGTAAGCCTTTTTTTATTGTGCTTGTGAATTGATCTGTACAGCCTGTTTCTTGAAAAAGAGGTAAATGAATAACAATAAACATTTGATGCGATTAAATAGATACAAGATACGAAGATGCCTGGTGAGAAGGAGAAAGAAGAAGAAGATTTCAGTGAGCAGCCAGACCTAGAAGATGAGGAACATGGCATTGAGATGTCAGAAGACTTTGAAGGGAAGCTTCATGATCAGGAACAAACAGGTAAGAACGTGTATAAGAATTTACAGAATTTATTCAATTCAATTGGAATTAATTTATTTCTAATTGAGTTAAAAACAGACATCGATATAATAAAAATACATGTAAAATCAGTTACAAGACATCACAAACATACCGATGATATTCAAAATGTGGGGGCTGGGGGATTGAAGGCCATATTAACCTACTAAGGGCATATCCTTTTGACAAAATACATGAAATCCATGAATGACATAAGAATAAAGGTAATGGATACTTGAACTTATTACACAACGCAAAGTGCTATAACAAAGAAGACAAAATAAGCTCATAAATAAAGGGGAGGGAGAAGTAAAAGACCCAACAAAGCATTAAGGAGTAAGTAGGGAAAATTTATTTTAATGTTTGAAAGATGTGTTACATCCAGACTTCCTATGTTGTGTGCCTTAGGAGTGATATTCTAGAGGCTGTAGATCTTTACATGGCCTACATGTACAGTACATCTGAGCCTTTCCCTACATGTATCCAGGGCAAGTCTATGTAATGTCGTCGTCTTCCTGCACAAAGGCCGTGCGCGTCGCCTTCCCGCACAAAGGCCTTTAGCGCGCACTGCACGTCGCCTTCCTGCAAAAGGGCCGTTATCATGCAGTGAACAGTATGCACTAACATCCTTTGTGCGGGAAGGAAATGCGCAACTGCCCTTCCTTGGGAATGCGACGCGCAGTGCGCGCTAACGGCCTTTGTACGGGAAGGCGACGATATGTACATCTATATACATTATAGTGGATCTCATTTGCAATCTTCAGTTTGTTCTGCAGATGTTTGTATATTTAATGCACCAGTGAACATCAAATTTCCTGTATGGATTTAATAAAAGTTTTCAATATATATGTTAATATGATTAAATTCATCTAACTCCCTATGTGGAACCTTTCTGGAATGATTTTATCTTAGGTTTTTCCTTATATGAAAAGTTGTAAAGCCCTCATAATGTCTTATTTTTAGCTGTTTGGAAAGTTAAGTAGAAATGAGAGAAAAACAAGCCTGGTAATTCATCATATCGGGATGCTCTATAGTTAATGGCAAAATAGTGAACATGCTAATATGGTTGGTATTCTGATACTCCAGAGTCATCTAGGATTATAATCCATACTTCTATGGAATGCTACATGTAGGTTTCATCTTCCTTATTCAACATTCATTAAAAAATGATGTATTATTATGCTTACAATAAGTTTTTCTCTTCATTTCATAACAATATATATACAGGTATATATATTTGGAAAGCTTTCACAAGAAGATGATAATGTTCTATATTTAGTGAATTAGCTAGCAAGTGGCACTTCATGGGCTGAGTTACCAGAGGGTTGAATGGATCAATGCTATGAGAATACCAAACTATTCGTTTAAATTACATCTCACTTTTCCTATTAAAGGGGGAGTGAACTGTGTGTGGTCTCTCATTGACAGTGTGTTATAAATACATACATGTAGTCTTAAAATATGCTTTTTCAGATATCTACTAATACTACAGAGAATGAATTGACCTATAATTGTATTTGTATAGAGAAACTAAACTGTTCTGAGAGGAAAAGTAATTGTTTTGCTACTTGGTAACATAATTATTGCGGTATAAATGTATTGAGGAGTTAATTAGCATGTTATCATTCAAGTGGGTCTATATTATGAGACTACACTAGCATTATGGGTCAGGAAACTGGCCAGGTTTGAGTAGTTCAGGACTCGAGATGGCGCTATTGGTTCGTATCTGCTTGAATTCCCCTTTTCAGAAGGAGACCAAGAGAATGACGATAAAGATGAAGATGGAAAGGAGGAGCTGGATAAACAGATGGGGGATGTAGATGGACCGGAGTCTGATAAACTTGATGAGAGGATGTGGGGAGATGAGGAGGAAGAGGAGGAGGAAGATGGAGAGAAGAGCAAAGAGAAGGAAGACGAGTTTGGAGATGGAATGGATGAGGAAGAATCAAGGATGGTTGCCAAGGATGAGAATCAAGGCAAGTATTCATAGCCATTCTTTAAAAAAATAGTTATGAGTAAAGTCTGATTCTTTAATCAATAATAATTCATAGTAATTTCTGTTATTTGTTAGATTATTACATGTTTCTCTATAGTTTTTGTCTTGGTTGCATAGCAGAGCGAGACTTTTAATAGGCGGCACCTTTCTGACGATTGCGACGACGTCGTCAACATTAAAATCTTAACCTATTTGAAATACGTCTAAAACTTGTTCATGAGACTCGGACATGATGGTAATCAAGTATTTATATTATGTTGAATGGCTCAGAATGAAATACCAGAAATATTCAAATAGTTTGGGAAAATATTCCACGAATTGCAGATGAGTGGCAATATTGACCTTAACGAGTGGGATATTTCTGGTATTTCATGAAATAAAGTCATCCAATATAATTATCATCTATTCAACCCCCCCCCCCAAAAAAAAGGGAGAAATTTGATTTAACAATTCATATCACTTATCACCACTTTAGGATCAGTTTTGGTCATTGACATGCGACTTACACGTAGTTCATTATGACATCATGAGCGTAATTGTAATCTATGCTGCGCATCGCATTGCTTTCATTGTTGTGCGCGTTGTATATTTCACGAATTCGCGCATGCGCACTAGACTGTTGAATATGGTCTCATACTCAACAGTAAATTTTGTACACGAGCCTACGGGATATTCATCGGATTTCGGTCATTTTTAGGGATACGCTCTGATACTGCACGGGCAATTGATGCAGAAAAAAATATGTGTTTTTAATGTATGGCTAATACGATTTATATGGATGATAATACTGAACATCCTGCATGCGATTCAGGTCACATGACCAAGGTCAAAGGCCATTTAGGGTCAATGAACTTAGATTATGTAAGGGGAATCAATGAAATCTTAACAAAGGTTAAGTTTTTGAAATGTCATCATAACTTTGAAATTATATGGATGTAGTTAAAGGACAAGTCCACCCCAACAAAAAGTTGATTCGAATAAAAAGAGAAAAATCCAACAAGCATAACACTGAAAATTTCATCGAAATCGGATGTAAAATAAGAAAGTTATGACATTTTAAAGTTTCGCTTAATTTCACAAAACAGTTATATTCACATCCTTGTCGGTATGCAAATGAGGAGACTGATGACATCACTCACTCACTATTTCTTTTGTATTTTATTATGTGAAATATGAAATATATTCAAATTTTCTCCCTGTTGTCGTGTGAAACAACGATTAATTCCTCCCTGAACATGTGCAATTAACATTGTTTAATGCTATATGGTTCAATTAAGTTGGTCATTATTGTCAAATCTGTAAAAAATGAAATATTGTATAATTCAAACAATAAAAAACAAAAGAAACAGTGAGTGATGGACATCATCGACTGACTCACCTACATGTAGTTGTGCATATCACTGTTTTGTGAAAAATAAGCGAAACTTTAAAATGTCATAACTTTCTTGTTTTACACCCAATTTTGATGAAATTTTCAGCATAATGCTTGTTTGATATTTGTCTATTTATTCAAATCATCATTTTTCTGGGGTGGACTTGACCTTTAATGAAACTTGGACATAAGAGTAAGACTTGGTGCATAATTATTCCTTTTTGTTCTCAACTTGTGATTTTATTTTGTCTTGTAGGTGATGCGGAGGGAGACGATCAAGAGGACAAGAACGAGAGAAAGGATAACACCGAAGAGCCTCCTGACCCTAATAATCTAGAACCTAAGGACGAGGTACTGGCGGTCTTCCATTTTATTTCTAACACAAGTTGTTGATATATTTTCAGATCACACTTGACAAAATAATACAGATTGCATAAATGGGGTCGATGATTTCAAACTAAATAGAAAATACTTTTGCACCGGTAAAAGGTGGATCTCATTTGCATCGTGCTCAGTTAAAGTCAAATAATGAAGAAATCATCGATGAGGAAATTTGTCTGACTTGTTTGCAGTGACATCTTCGAGTATGCAATCTTCATTTGCTGGGTAGAAGCCAAGGATGTCTTTAGAAAAATTATATACAGTGTAGCCTAAACAGTGGTTCTTACAGTGATGGTTTTAAAAAGTTAATGAACCTCACCAGAAAATGCACTCCTTCATGTAGACAACAACACTACAATGTTCGGTGAGCCCAGAGAAACAAACTCTATTGAATGTAATATTCTATCACCTGACTTCACAGTCAAATATCTAAAACATGGCAAAACTTGAACACTTGAAAAATGCTCATTTTCTGGTAGGGTTCACTAAATATTTAGCACCGATGTATACATCTGGGGCCTGTTGCATAAAACTTTTGCCATAAAAACTCTGGCAATTTTTTTTGCCAGAGTTTTTTCATGGCAAAAGTTTTATGCAACGGGCCCCAGATGTCCCAATTAGCCATGCTTACAGTGTGGGCAGATTTTTAGTCAAATATTATGAATCATTGTTTTTTTTACATTGAATTTCATTTTTATGCACTTGGAGAGGTAGAATGATTCTGACATTTTCACTTCAAGAAATGTTATATTTCTAACAATAATAACATACATGTACTGTACATGTATAGTACATGTAGCTGGGCTGATAAATCCTTGTATCTCGAAATTTAAAAATTTCGAGGGCAATGTAGAAAACGCTGTATTTTAAATATAAAGCAATGGTGGCATTCTCATATTGTCTGAAAACAGTCTCCTGATATCTGTGAAGAACTCTTTTGATGCAAAAGAAGGTTGCTACCCATGTTATAACTCTAAAATCCAGCTTATTCTGAGCTTTCATCAAAATATTTAAATTTTGAGATACAAGGTTTTATCAGTCCAGCCATGTATATTATAAACAGAAAGACCTTGGTAATACCTTACATGTACATGTATCTAATTTAAAAACATAAAAATATCTGTACAAAAAACATTGTCCTAATTTGGAATGAATCTATCATGTTTCTGTTGCAGAGTGAATTCAACGATGATGAGGTTGACCCTAGAAAGGCCAACGACCCACCCGCAGCACCAGAACCAGGTGACCTTGACCTTCCTGATGACCTTGACATGGATAAGGAAGAGAAGATGGATGAAGGGGAGGAGAATGCCGAAGGTACATGTTTATTATCATAGAGAAAGGCTTTCTGTTAAAAAAAAAGAAGAAATAATGATAATACTCCCAGTGAATGGAGAATGACATATGTTGACTTTCCTGATGACCTTGACATAGATGAGGTTGATAAGATGGATGAAGAAGAGGAGAACACTGAGGGTATTATAAAAGAGAAAGGTATCATAATGTATTATTAAAGGACAAGTCCATCCCAACATAAATTTGATTTGAATAAGAAGAGAAAAATCCAACAAACATAACATTGAAATTTTCATCAAAATCGGATGTACATGTAAAATAAGAAAGTTATGACATTTTAAAGTTTTGCTTAATTTCACAAAACAGTTATACGCACATCCTGGGCGGTATGTAAATGAAGAGACAGATGACGTCATCCACTCACTACTGTATTTCTTTTGTATTTATTACATGGAATATGAAATATTCTGATTTTCTCCTCATTGTCAAGCGAAACAACTCTTAATTCCTCCCTGAACATGTGGAATTAGCATTGTTTAATACTACATGTATATGGTTTAGTCAACTGTGTCCTTATTGTCAAATCTGCAAAAAAATGAAATATTGTATAATTCAAACAATAAAAACCAAAAGAAATAGTGAGTGATGGACATCACCGACTGACTCATTTGCATGACACTGAATTGTGCATATCACTGTTTCGTGAAAAATAAGCGAAACTTTAAAATGTCATAACTTTCTTATTTTACATGTACATGTACATCCAATTTTGATGAAAATTTCAATGTTATGTTTGTTGGATTTTTCTCTTCTTATTCTTATTTTACATGTACATCCGATTTTGATGAAATTTTTAGCGTTGTGCTAGTTTGATTTTTCTCTATTCATTCAAATGAACATTTTTTCTGGGGTGGACTTGACCTTTAATGATGATGCTCCCCAGTGAGTGGAAAATGTGCATACATTGTGTGCAGGCAAGCCTGGATGATTCCTGTGACCAAGAGATATTGTTATGATGTATTCATAATCACTTTGTGTTCTTCTTCCGCCCACATAGTTTTATAACATTATTAATCTAGTGAAAGATCATACTGCGAAAGAACCATGATCTCATTTTGATTATGCTTCTTATTTCGTTGTATTTCTTCCCCTCCCTGATAAATCAGAATCAAATCCTTTGGACATTGAGGAGGAGAGGTTTGATGAGCCACTGAAGGACAAGGAGGAAGACCAAGAAGGGGAAGGAGAAGGGAAGGAAGAGGAGAAGATGGAAACTGGAGAGAATGATGGTGAAGATAAAGACACCCACCAAGAGGAACCTGTTGCCATGGAAACAAATGAAGAGGATCGGGAGGATGGAGATGGTGACGAAGAGGGGATGGGAGACGACAAGAAGGGATTCGAAGACAAGGTGAGAGCTGAATACTTGCTTCATAAAATACTGTGAATGAAAAATATTATTGCGAGGACCCAGAAACACAAAGTGTAGATAATGATGATATGAATGATTTTTACTATTGCTTGATGATGATGATCATCCACCGCATTTATATTGCTCCGTTCAGGAGTTGGGAGAGAAATTTGCCGCATATTTCTTGAGAAAGTTAGACCGTTTTCGTTCATTCTTCCTCCGCTTTTGCCATATAGTTTCGTTTTTGAAGCATCACAATTACATTTACAGTACACTGTGTGCTGTCTGCGCGCAAGTTAGATATTGGCCTGTCCTCTGCAACGATAGATGGCGCACCGTATTGTGAATCCACCAATTTGAGTAGTAAGGGACCTTTGGAAGAGTTCGATACCGTCAATTTCATGGAGGGAAGAAGGGAGAGTACACAAGAGAAAAGGAGTTCAATTTTTTTTGTTATTCTAAGCTGTCTGGATTGAATTATCTATAGGACTGAAATACACCTAGGTTGAAAACAAATTATTGAGAATAATTAAACAAAATCATTGAATATATACATTTTTTATGATAAAAAAATTATGACAAAAAAAATTCAGTTTTCTATTGTTGTGTAAGATACTGTAAAGGTACAAACAATACGCAGTATTTGGAGCTGTTAGTACATTTAACATTACAACAAATTCTATATCTCTCAAAGGGACAGGAAGACGAGAACGAAGAAGAATCCAAAGATGAGGAGGAAGGGATTGACTATGCCCCGGATGAGTCCCATGATACAGACCAAGCCCCTCAAGGATCGGAGGCCATGGCTAGGTCCAAGGCTTCCAAAGACATGGTCCAGGCACCGGACGACGAGGACGCACTGAAGGAACAAGAACAGAAGAAGGAGGAGGCGGGGAAGTCAGGAGAAGATGCTGAAGAGGATGTAAGTGGTTTCTGCTACAATTAGTTTAACTGTGCAGTACATTTGTTTTACATTGCGGATCTAGGATAGGATGTCAGAAAGACTTTTTCTGACTTGTTAAATGGCAAGTCCACTCCAATAAAAAAGCTACTTAAAGAAAAAAAAATGCTTTTAATGAAAGGAGAAAAATCAAATAAACGTAACACTGAAAACTTCATCAGAATCGGATGTAAGAACTACTCATTTCATCCACACACTATTTCTATTGTGATTTATTATATGAAATATGAATCATTTTATTGTTCCTCAGTGTGAAAATGCTCTAATTCATACGCATGTTGAATTGCCAGTTTTGTAATCTTTTGTGATTCAATGAAGGGGCTCCGTATTTTAAAATCTGCAAAAATTCAGATAGACTAGAATATTAAATATGAAAGAAATAACAAGTGGGTGACATTATTTTTTCTCTCTCTTGCAGATTACCCGTGATGTGCACATAACTTCTTGTGGAAGTAATAACATGTGATAACATATATCCTATATTAAAACTGATTTTGATGAAATTTTCAGCATTACACTTGTTTGACTTGGCTCTACTTGTTCAAGTCAACATTTTTGATGGGATGGACTTGACCTTTGGATAAGATTAAGATTGCGATGTTACATATTTTTAGTAAGTTACAAATAGCTGATGAAAATTGTATACCATTTGAAATAACACCAACTAATTGTTCTTACTTTGTATGAACATGACTTTCAGAAGCACAGATCAGGTACGGCTGAGTCACGGCTAGACCAGAAAGGTCACGATGGGTCAGCGACCTCGGAGGTCACCA
The DNA here is from genome assembly GCF_037042905.1 of Lytechinus pictus. NCBI lineage: Eukaryota > Metazoa > Echinodermata > Echinoidea > Temnopleuroida > Toxopneustidae > Lytechinus > Lytechinus pictus. The sequence continues at coordinate 21,737,938 of NC_087248.1, read as the reverse complement.
CCCAGGAGCAGAGTGCCAGGGAGGAGAACAAAGAAAGCAAGAAGCCAAGCCAATCAGATAGCAAGAGAAGTCTTGGCTCCACCCAGGAAAGATACAACAAACGTCTCAAGACGATGGATGCCAGCAAGGAGACGGAGAAGAAAGATACTGGCAAGGAGAAAGAGGTATGTCTGGTTCATTTTCTGATATCACCAAGGATATAGATAGATAGATAGATAGGTGGGGGATAGATATACGGAATGATGGATGGATGGATGGATGGATAGATAGATAGATAGATAGATTGATAGATAGGTGGGGGATTGATATACCGAATGATGGATGGATGGATTGATAGATAGATAGATGGATGGATAGATATACAGAATGATGGATGGATTGATAGATAGATAGGTGGGGGATAGATATACAGAATGATGGATGGATGGATGGATTGATAGATAGATAGGTGGGGGATAGATATACGGAATGATGGATGAATGGATGGATTGAAAGATAGATAGGTGGTGGATAGATATACGGAATGATGGATGGATGGATTGATAGATAGATAGGTGGGGGATTGATATACGGAATGATGGATGGATTGATAGATAGATGGATAGATAGATAGATGGAATTGGTAGATAGATAGATAGGTGGGGGATTGATATACAGAATGATGGATGGATGGATGGATAGATAGATAGATAGGTAGATAGATAAAATGGTTTATTGAAAGATCATCGCAGCCGAGGGCAGCATTGAGATCAATTTTTACAAACATGCAAGTTACATACAAAGTTTTCATACAAAATAGCGTAACATTGTCTAAATGATACATAAACCTATTATGTAAATTATGCGATCTTTGAAACTGTGGAGTCATTGGAGAAAAGGAGGAATGTAGTAGTAGGTGAGTGAAAAGAAAAAAGGAAACAACACGAATATAAATGGAAGTCGTAAAGGTGTAAGGCAGTAAATGGAGATGATGGGGGGGGGGGATGGGGGCAATACACCACATGTCTTGCTAGCTAGGCTCGTCTTGCATTACGGAAAGCGCCATCTATCGTGTTTGAGCGTGCAGTCAGTATAACAATGGCTGACTTTGCGAAGCTGCGATGCCTGTTGCGGTGATCCAATTTTCTAACTTTGTTTCATTGAGTCATTCTCTTTCTTTCGAAGTATGCTCAATGTATTCCTCAATCATTTTAGCAGGTTAATTATCCAAGAGTATTGGCAACCAAACGATTTCATTTCCATAAAATAATGCCTTTAATTTGCACTGAAACTGCAGTGAATACTTTCTGTGTACGTCCACTATAATAGATTACATGTACATGTAGCTACCATTAGGGAGGCAGCTACTTGTATTTACATGTAATATTGAGTCTTCCAGATCAGGATAAATCCTTTATCCGGATTGGTGCTGGTCCCAACGTGTCCGGATAAAAGAGGTTGGACTGTATGTTTATCCTTGTTGCTACATGTATGTCTGCCAAGCTTGTAGCAAGCGTAACACATGTTGACATTTGTTTTAGAGTGACCTTTATGTAACAGTACATGTACAGATAGAATTTGAATATTTTTAACTTGAATTTTTCTTTCTTGGCTTTCAAGGCTGGTAGGTATCAAGCTTCATACCTTGTGAAAATTGGAAAGAATTATCATTCCTCATAAATACATACTTAGTCAATTGAGAGATTATGAATATCAATCTCATTTGCTGGCTGTGGTAAATTTTCATTTATATTTCTTCATTTCCTCAGAATGAAACAGAAAAATCCGATCTGTACGAGCATCTCGCCGACTCGGAGGCACACCACGACGCCCAGACAATGGATGCAGCCACAGAAGAGCAGATGAAGGAGAAGGAATCGGTTCCCACGGCCGGAGACGAGGAAGACGAAGGGCTGGAAGATGGTGATGAGGAGAAGATGAAGACGCAGGAGGAGAAGGAAGAAGAGGTGGGTTTAGGGAATGGGAGCGACTTTGTTTGAAATTAAATCCAAGTTATTATTGATGGAGGAAGTCTTTAAGATCTAGGATATTTGTCATATGATCATTCTTGTATTTCATGTATACATGATAGTGTCAGAAGGCCAAAAACGGTTTCAAAGATGCTTAATAATGATGGGGAATACCTAACGGCAGGAGGGAGGTGATACAGAAAAAAGCAGCAGGAATACTTTAAATGATTCAGATACCGAATGACTAGGCCCTTTCTGTAGCTCATGTGAAAGTGTGGTCTGGGACCACAGAAACTGAGATTTAGAGAATATAATTTGTTTGATTTCAGGTAAAAGATTAAATTTTAATTCCCACAATTTTGTAACCAGAAACTTCAACAATTTTGAATGATTGCTGCTAGATGATGGGGATGATAGGGTGGGGGATGGGGGGGGGGCAGATCTTTTTATCTAATGAGATATTTTGAATCTTCAAATGTTTCTGCCCTTTGACATGGCATAATTAATATTTTTCAGAGTTTCTTCAAAGTTTGAGATGCAATGTTATGTCACCACGGTGACGACATGAGCCATCGGTGCCATAGGATAACCTGTTACTTAACCCTCACTCTCCCGGGGTATTTTGATTCTTGTCATTCCCGGGGGGGGGGGGGGCCATTATGGCCCCCCCCTAAGATCTCGGCCGCCGATCGAGCGAGCGACGCAAAAATTTGCACGCTGGTAGTTTGCGATGTAATCTACAAGGCTGTATGGTAAAATTTTCCAAAATAATGAGATTTTATTTTATATGAATTAATTATGCTAATTTATGCATAAATCATACTTTTTGCTCTAATTCACTAAATAAAGCTCCTAGAATGCTAATTTTTGGTAAAAATATTCTTTGTAGCATTCTTAACAATCGCAATGAAAAAAACTTCGGTTTGGAAATCAATTTCTTATGTATTTTATTGTTTTATGAATTTCTTATGTATTTCTTTGTTTTTTTACTTTTTGTCTTTTATTGTTTTTTCAATGGAAATCGTTCCAGACTTAATTCTGACCATAAACAAGGCAAAATTAATTAAGTTTAATCAGTAAAAGTAGAAATAATGATACATTTATGAATTTTGGCTAAATACACAATTTGCATTGGATTTGTACATGAAATCACGTTTATGAGCAATTTTGGGTCTGACATGCACTTACATAATGTTGCGTAATGTCGTAACCGTGTACCCGGGTGTCACAAATTTGGTCTCAAAATTTGCGCGAGACTTGAAAGTAAAAAGTCGGTAAGCGGCGAGGTCAAAAAATTTTGCGCAGCAGATATATCGCGAAAATTGTCAAGGGGGGGGGCCATTATGGCCCCCCCCCGGGAGAATTAGGGTTAAGTTAAAGCTACATGTACATGTACTGTCACAGCAAGTAAATCAACTCTAGACCGACTGATGCTACATGTACATGTATGTCACCGGAAATAATGGAATAACTTTTGTCGGTCTGGAGTTTGTTTCTTTGGTGTGCCTGTAGTATAACAGTGCAGTCTCTGACCTTTCACTCAGGACCCTACAGTCAGTGATGAGCTTCCATCGCACACCCTGCTCACCGCCTCCGACAGCACCAAGCTGGACGCCCCGCCTACCGACACCAACCCAGACACCAAAGACGAGGACCACACCCAACAGGACGAGGATGCGGGAGAAGATGATGACACCATGGAAACGGAGGCGGGAGGAGAGAGGCCGACGGAATCCACCATCCATACCGTCGTGGAGCACCTGGGACAGGGAGCAGGAGCAGCGGGAGCGATGATGGATCCGGAGGAGGTGGAGAAGCTCCGGAGGGAGATGGAGGAGCAGTTGGCATTGATGAATCGCCATGGCGATGGAGAGGTAGAGGAAAATGATGTGTTATTAAGATATATGAAGGCTGTATCACTTGTAGGCTATGGGTTTTCAAGGTTTCTTCAGGGGTCTGGAAATTGCAGAAAAGTTGAGGAATGTGAACATCAATTTTCCAGTAGCAAACAGTAAGGGAAGGTTGGACAGTAAATTTTTGGCGGGAAGTCAATGTGAATAAAGAGTTTGACACATTTGCTATTAATAACAAATCACACTCTTATATGCTTTATAAATGTGGTACTTGGATGATATTAGTCATAGTTAATACATGTAGGTACTTTTGTAAGTAACATGTGTATGTGCTTTGGAAATTCAAGGAAATGCTTTCAATTTATACCAAGGGTTTCTGTACCACGTAGCATTGAAGATCTTTGAAGTCCATTTCTATGACCTCGAAGAAAAACCAAGTATCTGTTTGAAATCCACTTTAATGGCAGTATATTTTTGTGTCATGAAACGACCTTTTGTGATTTGTTTGAAAATTGACTTTTACAATCTTTAATGTATCTCTCACACTTTTCTCTCTGTGTTGTCGTTTCATATTTCAGGGTGACGAAGCTGAGAAGATGTGGCAATCCTGTGAGTCGGTGACCTCGTCCCTGGCTCGGGATCTTTGTGAGCAACTCAGACTGGTCTTGGAACCAACCCAAGCATCCAAACTCAGGTAATGATGACAATCGTCTGCCTTTGTTGGAAGAGCCACGGTGTAGTGGTTCTGACTCTCGCTTGGAAACAGGGTCGTGTGTGCGAGTCCCACCGCGGTCTTTGCCTTTGTGTGCGAATCCCACACTTTGCCACTCTCGACCTAGGTGCTAAATGGGTACCCGGTAGGATGCGAAAGATATTGTATGTTTGAATTTGCCAGCGCCATGATGAGGCTGCGATGAATGCAAGGAATGCTCCCCAGGGAGTGGAAATTGTGCACTTTTGTGCGGGATTGAAATTAATCCAATGACCGGGATAATAATATGCTGTAAAGCGATTTGAGTCATTCTGGTAAAAGCGCTATATAAAATTGGCTATTATTATTATTATTTGTTATTGAGTACATTATCATATTACTTGGTGATAGAACATCTCGGTGCTGTTCCAGATAATATGTCAAGGTTCAAGATGTGTGTACATGTATTCACATCCTGGGCACTGTTGCATAAAAGTTACCATTATGGTAACTTGCCATCCAATGATAACTTGCATGGAATCCTTGATTTTGATTGGCTGTTGATCAGCGTTACCATGGTAGTTTCCACTGAACGGTAAAGTTATCATTATAGTAACTTTTATGCAACGGAACCCTTGTAGACTGATTTTGCAATTAAATTTCCCCAATTTTGGCTCCAGTAACTCAGCTTTAATAGCCACTTTCTACTTGACTTCTTTGCGTACCATTGTCTTCTGTTGCCTTTTAATTAGTGTCTTTATTGGGACTTACTGTATCTGTCCCACAAACACATTTGCAGGTGAGATAATCAAAAAGAAAAACCAACTAAAATAATTCATTTTTATCTATTATTTCACAACTTTTTGATAGCTCAATCTTTGGGGACCACCAATATCTGTTTTACTCAAGGAGAGATTTTTCTTAGAAGACGTATAACACATGGTTTGCACGATAGGGTGTAGAAGATTGCTTCAACTAGGGTGAATGTTTGACTTACGGAAAGTCGACTCATGCAAGCTTACCTGCAATTTGTTATTCTTTGAATTTTGTTTTCTGACTTCTCTTCTTAGGGGAGATTTCCGGACCGGGAAGCGCTTGAACATGAGGAAGGTGATTCCGTACATTGCTAGCGGGTTCCGCAAGGACAAGATCTGGCTGAGGAGGACCAAGCCTAGCAAGAGACAGTATCAGATCATGTTGGCGGTGGATGATTCCTCCAGTATGGCTGATAATAGGTCCAAGAGGGTAAGTGGTGGTGGTGGTAGTAGTGGTATTGCTAAATGTGTGTTCCAAGCCTAGCAAGAGACAGTATCAGATCATGCTGTCAGTGAATGATTCCTCCAGCATGGCTGATAATAGGTCTAAGAGGGTAAGAGATGGTGGTGGTGGTAGTGGTATTGGTAGTGATATTGATATAAGCCTAGAAAGAGACAGTATCAGATCATGTTGGCAGTGGATGATACCTTCAGTATTGCTGATAATAGGTCTAAGAGGATAAGTGATGGTGATGATGGTGGTGGTAGTGGTGATGGTGTTGGTGGTGGTGGTGGTAGTGGTAGTGGTAGTGGTAGTGGTATTAGTAGTGATATTGTTCCAAGCCTAGCAAGAGACAGTATCAGATCATGTTGGCAGTGGATGATTCCTCCAGTATGGCTGATAATAGGTCTAAGAGGGTAAGTGGTGGTGGAAGTGGTGATGGTGTTGGTGGTGGTGGTAGTGTTATTGGTAGTGATATTGATCCAAGCCTGGCAAGAGACAGTATCAGATCATGTTGGCAGTGGATGATTCCTTCAGTATGGCTGATAATAGGTCTACGAGGATAAGTGGTGGTGATGGTAGTGGTATTGGTAGTGATAGTGATCCAAGCCTGGCAAGACACAGTATCAGATCATGTTGGCAGTGGATGATTCCTTCAGTATGGCTGATAATAGGTCTACGAGGATAAGTGGTGGTGATGGTAGTGGTATTGGTAGTGATAGTGATCCAAGCCTTGAAAGAGACAGTATCAGATCATGCTGGCAGTGGATGATTCCTACAGTATGGCTGATAATAGGACTAAGAGGGTAAGAGGTGGTGGTGGTTGTGGTAGCAAAGCGAAAGTGACAGGTGAGATGATGGTGATGCTGGTGGTGTTGAAGACGATGATGTTGATGATGATGATGAGGGAGCAAATTGGCTCAATCGGTAGAGCGTCTGCCTGTCGAAGCAAAGTTCGGGAGGAATCGGGAGGAGAAACCTGTGGGGCCTACATGTAGTGATTCAGTGCACTTTTCACCTTCCAGGCATGACATTAGTCTTGTTGATGGTAGTGCTGATGCTGGAGAGGGTGCCAGTATGTAATAATATCATTATGTTGGTGATATTATATATAGCTGTGGTTATGATTCCTTTGATGATAAATACGTTTTCTTCATGTTGTAATTCATTTCCTCTAGCTTGCCTTTGAATCTCTTGCTGTGATCAGCAATGCACTGACGTGGCTGGAAGCAGGACAACTGGCAGTCTGCAGGTATATTTTAATTGTATTTTCATTTGAATGAGTCATTAAACATGATTAGAAAGAAAGTATATTCCAATTCAATAATTCATGATAAATATCAGCTTTCCATAAGTTATTCTAATAGTTATGATAATTTTGATACATACCCAAATGGAGTGCATCAACTCCTGAAGAAGTGATCTATACTCAACGGGTAATTTCATAATTTAAGGGTTTTTAAGGGGGTATTGGAGAAATATTTACAAAATTTTGTAATTTTATGGATTATACATTAGATCAATGTTTAGCTGGAGCAAATTAATCTACACACTTTGTTGACACACCCACAACCCCCCCAACTCTACCGCATATCAGCAATCAAGAGTAAATTTGAATTTGATTGCATAACATGTGAATGATTCATTGACCCAAGATAAACTTGCAATTGATCGCAGGTTTCATGCACTGCCCAATTAGATTGTTAATTTGATTATGAGTTGTATCATTAGTACATCGATATCAACTGCCTCAAGTTAGATTCTCTTTTACCTGACTTTTGGTAACTAAAATCTACTTATTTTTTAATCTTTTGTCTGGTTTCAGTTTTGGGGAGTCGGTGAAGCTCTTGCACCCGTTTCATGAACAGTTTTCCGACCAATCAGGATCAAGTATTCTAAGACAATTCACATTTGACCAGAAGAAGACAAAAATTGCCCAGGTAAAGATGTGTCTTAACCTTGTTTCCTCTTTTTTTATGCTATGGAAAATCTCAGATCTTCAATTACGTTTCATCTGTTCATGCATACTTTAAATTGATTAACCGACTTTATAGACAAGACACTATATTCTAGGAATACAGAAATTTTATGGTACATGTATAAGGCAAAATTTTCCAGTTGCATTTTCATCTTATTAATGTGCAGGAATTGAACATCATGTTCAAGTGATCATGACCAAACTGCACTTGTTGAAAGTGATTATGTTTTTATTCTTATGAAAAAAAGTTTGAATCTTATTTACAGCTGACCTAAAATGATGAAAGGGTTATAGTCAGAAAAATTTCCTGGTAGTGCATCGCAATTACATGTAGCTTTTCCTTATTTTTTAAGATTGCGGAACTAGAAGTCTTGTGTGTAGCAACTGTACAAAACTTTGCTGCGAGCTTCTCTCTTTTCTCTATGACCAAAAAAGCTAATAAAATTTAAGAATCAATATTCCCTAGTCCTACAGATTTAGAAGGAGATACATGTTTGTTATTGGAAATAAATGCATTCTTGCTAGAGACATACTGCCATCACAGTATCATTTATTTTTCTCAATTTGCATGTTTTCAGGGTCAGTCTTTGCAGTACTATACTTAACTTGAATTAGATTTGTGTAAAATGCAAATTCTTTTTAAAAATTCCCAATTCATAATCAGATGAAAAACTAATTTGCCTATTTCTTATGAAACTTCTGTCGCTATTTCGAAAGCTTTTGAAATACGCCTCAGCCTCCATGCTGACGGCTCGCTCGATGCGGCCACCAGGGGGCGCTGTGGCTGGTCATCCGGAGACTTCCCAGCTGCTTGTGATTGTGTCCGACGGGAGGGGCCTCTTCTTGGAAGGCATGGAGACTGTGAAGAACGCTGTGAGAGCGGCCAGGGATGCCAACATCTTCCTCATGTTTGTGGTCATTGACAACCCAGAAAATAAGGTATGATGACGATAATGATGATTATGAGGAGGATGCTGATGATGATATTGACGGTAATGACGGTGATGTTGATGATGATGGTGATGATGGGGATGATGGTGATGATGATGATGATGTAGATGATGTAGATGATGGTGTTGATGATGATGTTGATGATGATTATGATGAATGCGATGGTGATGTCAATCTGATGATTTGATGATGAATATGGCAATAAGGAAGATGGTCATGAGGATGATGATAATGATGGAGATGATGTTGAGATAATGTTGAGATAATGAAGAGGTCATTGTTGTGTGCTTGTGATTGTGTCCGACGGGAGGGGCCTCTTCTTGGAAGGCATGGAGACTGTGAAGAACGCTGTGAGAGCGGCCAGGGATGCCAACATCTTCCTCATGTTTGTGGTCATTGACAACCCAGAAAATAAGGTATGATGACGATAATGATGATTATGAGGAGGATGCTGATGATGATATTGACGGTAATGACGGTGATGTTGATGATGATGGTGATGATGGGGATGATGGTGATGATGATGATGATGAAGATGATGCAGATGATGATGTTGATGATGATGTTGATGATGATTATGATGAATGCGATGGTGATGTCAATCTGATGATTTGATGATGATTATGGCAATAAGGATGATGGTCATGAGGATGATGGTCATGAGGATGATGATAATGATGGAGATGATGTTGAGATAATGTTGAGATAATGAAGAGGTCATTGTTGTGTGCTTGTGATTGTATCTGACGGGGAGGGACTATTCTTGAAGGCATGGGACTGTTAAGAATGCTGTAAGAGCGGCCAGGGATGCCAACATCTTCCTCATGTTTGTGGTCATTGACAACCCAGAAAATAAGGTATGATGACGATAATGATGATTATGAGGAGGATGCTGATGATGATGTTGATGATGATGGTGATGATGGGGATGATGGTGATGATGATGTAGATGATGTAGATGATGTTGTTGATGATGTTGTTGCTGATGTTGATGATGATGTTGATTATGATGAATGCGATGGTGATGTCAATCTGATGATTTGATGATGAATATGGCAATAAGGATGAGGGTCATGAGGATGATGATAATGAGGAGATGATGTTGAGATAATGAAGAGGTTATTGTTGTGTGCTTGTGATTGTATCTGACGGGAGGGCCTCTTCTTGGAAGGCATGGAGACTGTTAAGAATGCTGTGAGAGCGCCCAGGGATGCCAACATCTTCCTCATGTTTGTGGTCATTGACAACCCAGAAAATAAGGTATGATGACGATAATGATGATTATGAGGAGGATGCTGATGATGATGTTGATGGTAATGACGGTGATGTTGATGATGATGGTGATGATGGGGATGATGGTGATGATGATGTAGATGATGTAGATGATGTTGTTGATGATGTTGTTGCTGATGTTGATGATGATTATGATGAATGCGATGGTGATGTCAATCTGATGATTTGATGATGAATATGGCAATAAGGATGAGGGTCATGAGGATGATGATAATGAGGAGATGATGTTGAGATAATGAAGAGGTTATTGTTGTGTGCTTGTGATTGTATCTGACGGGAGGGCCTCTTCTTGGAAGGCATGGAGACTGTTAAGAATGCTGTGAGAGCGGCCAGGGATGCCAACATCTTCCTCATGTTTGTGGTCATCGACAACCCAGAAAATAAGGTACAATGATGATGATGGGTGATGATGATGGTGGTGTTGATGGAGATGATTGTGTTCGATGTTGATGATGAGGATGATGATGAGGATGGTGGTGATGATGGTGGTGGTCTTGGTGGTGGTGATGATAATGATGATACTTATTTCAGTGGAGGTGGTGGTGACGATGATGATGTTCATAATGGTGTTGATGTTGTTGGTGATTATGATGTTGATGATGGTGATGATGATTATGATCGGAATGAATGTGGCAATGATGTAAATGGCGAATGTGGTGATGGTGAAAATGAGGAAGTCATTGATGCTTGGGAGAAGAATTGGGGTTTCATGAATGATAATTGATGGTGATGATGATGATAGCAATGAGGATGGAAATAATGAAGTGAACATTAACATTCATATGAATACTGAACTTGACCATTTAGCCTCCTTGCATACATGTACCTATTTTTGAAACCAAATGAAATTCCCGATCCTGCTGTCAGACCAGTCCCATGAGTTTGGTAAGTTTGGAATAAGTTTGATATTTAACTCAATAAACATATTTCATCTTTTCTTGGAGTTGTCATTTGGATAAGGCATCAAATAGGGTGACTCCTCTGGGAGAGGTCATTCCTGGTGAGCAGTGCTCTGTGTGGTTTTCATGTGGAAAATGTATTAACTAATGTGAGGGAGTTCTAATGTTACAGTGATATTCATGCAAATGCTTGACTTACAGAACATCCACACTTTCTGGTTAAAGAAACCCAAAGGACTAAACCTATTTCTTGTGTATTCTATGCAGGATTCTATTTTGGATATCCGCGTCCCGATCTTCAAGCAAGCGGGAGCAATGCCGGAGATCCAGTCCTACATGGAACATTTTCCATTCCCGTTCTACATTATCCTCCGCAACATCAACGCTCTGCCGGAGACTCTCAGCGACGCATTGAGGCAATGGTTCGAGCTGGTGACGGCCACTGATAAAAGTTGATGAAGCGTCACCTAGTCCCACCTACAGGGATTTGCAATCATGAAGCCACACTGAGGAGCTTTTCATGAAGGGAATCGTCAACTGTTCAGCTGACTCCTCTGCTTTTCAGTCAACCATTATCAAGGAAAGTTGTCCCATCTTGTCAGCCAGTGGGTGTTGATTTTACAGCTAGCATACATGTACACTGTTGGCCACCCATGGTTGTACGACACTCATATCTATTGCTCTTGAATCACCATCTCAAACATTTAAAGTTGTGGCATTTTATTCTTGCTGCTCTAAAACGTTAGTAAGACTCAGAGAAATTAAATTCATGCCCTACATCTTTTAGCAATTTTCTTATTCCTAGAAATCAGACTGGTCTTTGAAAGGGCCACCATGACAGGTATGTTCAGTAGAAAACTTCATAACTTGGTGCTCAATGACATTCACACAACTTCTGCAAGATATCACCTGTTGAGTCAATTGTTCTCTTCATGACAGCATTGATATTTTTGATAATCGAGTGTACAATTATGAGAAAAACCATATCCTCCTCCTGGCTAAATTGAGCTCAACATTGGAAACTGCTGCTAATACATGAATCCATCTTATGTGTAAATCTTTCCTGGAATTCTACCCAGAAGTGCCTGATATTAAAATCTGACCAAAATTGGACAAACACAAAACTAATTTTATTTCCTGTGATTTACTAGGAAATGAACTGTCTTGGTATTGGGTTGCTGTTATATTCATATTCTCAATAAGTTATTTTAAAAGACCCAATAACATGCACATCGTCATGTTCATGTTTTACTGTGTTGTGGAAAAATAATATGTCTTTTTATTTTTTTTGTATGCTGGCAGAACAGTACTTGTTTGTTCTTACAGATCTTTCTATTCCTGTATTTTTAATATATTTACAAGAACGTTTTGCTTGTTACATTTTTAGTCATGTTGGGGGCTTTTATGAATCTGAATTAAAGCATTTGATATATTTGAAGTATTATATGTGTGACCTAACAAGGAGGAGACTGCATGAATATCATGTTAAATTCCATGATACTAGTGATTTGCCTCATTTGCCAAAAAAGAAATTTGGATGAAGTCCATAAAGAGCTCTTATGTTAATGGTTACCGTTGGGTAATTCCATAAAACAATGTTTGTCCGACCTCCTATACTTCCTGAAAATATTTTTCTCGATTTGTAGTTCATATGAAAGGTACATGTATGATATCCTCAAATTACCAATGCTTGAGTAATTCATGAAGGGAATTATTGATATAGAAATTGGTGATTTGATGTCTCCTCTTTCTTAGTTTCTGCTAAAAAAAAAAGATGTTCTAAGTATTTTGAATACAAAGTGCAATTGCGTCTTCCAACATTTTTATATTATCTTACGTATTCTTGCATTTGGTCAAACATCTTTAGTCTAGTCTACATGTATGATTTAGTAGTATATTTATTACAGGTACAAATGTTAACACCTTTTCTTGATGCAAATTATGCTGTTTAATTTTTTTTCTGTAAATTCAACTTTTAATAGACTTTAGTGTAAATGTAAAAGAATGGATAGAGTTATCCATGATTAATGTGAACATGGTTTTATAATAAACATGTAAACACATGAAAACCTTGATTTTATAGTTTTATGTAATTTTGTTTATTATTCTGAGAGCCAGCGGCAGCAGCCTAGCAGAATTTTTTTACAAATTGTCATCTATTCCCCTTAGTAAGGAAATGTGTGTCTGGCTGGGTGTGTTTGTTGAGTGAGTGTGGCCATGAGAAGGAACCCCCCCCCCCCAAAAAAAAAAAAAAAAAAAAAAAAGGCTAGCCTAGCTGAAGAAGCAGCCTCATGGAATCTGAGGATATTGTCATGCTTAGCGTCAGAGTCAATGAAAAAAAGAGGCCAGACATTTTTGGAGTAGCCGCATGATGCAAGAAAAGAATTCATGAAGTCAGGGGTCTGACTTTGTAGACTTGCGTAATGCAATTTAAGTCAAATGGCAATGTACGTGTATTATCTCCATGTGTTTAGTCCCAAACTTCAGACCCTTTTGAACAGATATTTTGTTTCTGCTGAAAACCTTATGCACCAAAACCTTGATCCCCATACAGATGCAGAATTCATGAAGTCAGGGGTCTGACTTTGTAGACTTGTATAATGCAAAAGCCTAATGGCGATGTATTATCTCCATGTGTTTAGTCTCAATCTTCAGACCCTTTTGAACAGATATTTTATGCAGCATGTGGGTACTATACTGACAATGCAGTTGGGAGTTGGTGTGTGTTATATCCCGTCTCCTCTGCCCCTGCCCCAAAAAAATATTTGTTTCAATATAAATTGAACCAAACTATAACAAGTGTCATCATTTAAAAGTTCTTAAACCAAATAATGCCATAACACATTTTTATGAGCCCGTTCAGCTTAATTTCCAGGTGAGAATTAAAACTGGTAGGAGTGATTAGAAGTATCATTCACTCCAAAACAAATATATGAAACAATTGCCATGGTTATGGAATTCATTTTCTGATCGATTTTGTGTGTACTGTGTCATTTTGTGGAATATTTCCGGCCATCAAAAATATTTCTGTTTTGGGGGGCACTTATCAATTTTTCGTATTAAAGTAGGTTTCAATATTTTGATATTTGTATCATTTCCTTATTGTTTTCGTTATATCCAGGAACCAAGGCCGGTATGCAATGATTGGTTAAGCGAGTATTTTACTTAGCATGTTCCTTTACTGGCATAGCCAAATGCTTTAACAAAAAAAAAAAGGAAAAAAAGAGAAGACTGGGGGCGCATGATGATATACAAATTGTGTTTTTTACGAACAAACATATTTTTATCATGATACTATAAGATATGAGGAATTTTATTTTCATTCCGGCTTGTAGTTGATGATGTAAGGATATATGTGCCAAGCCGGTTCGGCGCGATCGCACAAACGGCGGCAGAGATCAGAAGGGGGAGGGAGGGGGGGGGGGGGGGGATACGGGTTAAGTATTTTACTTGATCAAGCCAAGTTAAAGTAAAATTAAATTAAGGTCAAAGAATGATTAATTGATGTATTATCTTATGTTACCAACTTTATAGTAAGGTTTTGGTTTCATCAGAGTTTTCACCTTCATGTTTCATTGAAACGCCATCCCCTCTTCTTACATTTTGTAAGTGATTGACATTTACATAATAAACTACCTAGCTTCAATCTCTGCTGAAGTAAACGCGATCATGATTGTTTTTATGTTCTATGGTTATGCCCAATATATATATATATATATACATGTTACTAGTCCAGAATTAACGGCGAGCGTATTAGACCTTGATTCTGAAAAGTAAAATCTTTAAAATATTGAAGAAATTTTTAAAATAAAAGATGACATTGAAAAATACAATACAATGATTTCTCAGAAAATACTACTTGACTATCTAAATAAATTAATTCATTCAGTTTTATGTATTATGATTATCATTCTTATCATCCCTACTGTCATCATCATCATCACCACCATCATCATCATCAGCACCATCACCATCATCATCACCATTGTCACCATCATCACCACCATCATCATCATCATTATCACCACCATCATCATCTCCATCATCATCATCATCATCACCACCATTATCATCATCATCATCATCATCACCATCATCATCACCATCTTTATCATCATCATTACCATCATCATCATCATCATTACCATCATCATCATCATTATCACCACCATCATCATCTCCATCATCATCATCATCACCATCATCACCACCATCATCATTATCATCATCACCATCTTTATCATCATCATTACCATCATCACCATCATCTCCATCATCATCATCATCATCATAACAATTTGCAGTGACCTACTACTGCCTGATCTTAATATCGGCTACAACGGATTTGAAAGAATAACCCCTGATACGTTTGCCATACTGTGTCCTATAAATACTATTGACATGCAGAACCCAAGTGGCAATTATATCCCTGAGATAGAGCCCGAGCACTTCGCAGGAATGGAACAATAGGGTTAGGATTCTCGACCTTGGATATAATAAAATCCAAAGAATAAACCCAAATAATTCCTCCTGGGACAAGTGTGGAGTAGATGTTCATGAATTGTATTTACTTAATAATAGGCTGATTCACGTAGATTCATTTAGTTTTAATGGTTTGAAAAATCTGATGCGCTTAGACTAGTCCAACAATGGGGACCTATGTTCTCTTGAGATAGGAACTTTTCTCGGGCTTGAGAACTTGGCGAAACTTGATGTCATGGGATGTAACCTTATTGTGATGTCATTAATGACACCTCTCCTGACATCTTTTGATATTCACCAACGGACGCCCTATTTTGGGGACGATGCATTCATTCCAGGAGAGACATTTAAAATTACAACATTGCTCGAGTTTAATATTGACATGACGGGATCTGTAGTACTGGTCAACAGTCTCTGGGATTCATCGAGGAATTTTTCACTCTTTAGTGGATTGACATATCTACACGTTCTGTTTCTCGACAACAATCCTCTAGGTGGTCTTCCGGTAGGTGTATTTTTCAAACCTGACTTCCTTAGAAAAACTCTCTCTGGTTAAATGCAAACTTCAATTCCTTGAAATGAGAGTTTTTTCCGATCTGAGATCCTTGAAGGAACTACATTTGGAAACGAACTATCTGACACACCTTTCGTCTGATTTTCTCCAAGGTTTAGTAAACCTTGCTCTGCATGTTGATAATAAACACATCAGCTATTTCTCTAACGATGTCTTTAGAGAAATTCCTCGGTTGACCACGCTCACCTTGCCCTGACTAACAACGATCTGACAACCTTCAATTCCAGCACGTTCGATCCAATCAAGTCCACCTTGGAAAAAAATATCTCTTGATAACAACCCTATTGTCTGTTCTTGTGAGATCGGGTGGCTGGTCGAATGGATAAGAGGACACATCCATCTCATAAACGCTGATCAAACCTACTGCTCATCTGCGTCTCTTGATCATCTTAAACAAAAGCCTCTGTCGACTTTCCAACCTGAGTTCTGCAGTTAGTCCAGTAGATATGTGAAAAAGATGCTCGAATCTGGCAGAAAGTGTGAAATTTGGCATACAGGGGTATTTTTGGGCGCTGATTTCAAAAATTGCCGGCCCCAAGCGATTTGACCATCGGATCGGCCGCCATTTTGAAATCCAAGATGGCCGCCATGAAAAATCATTATATGTCATTTTCTTGAGTTTTTCATGTCATGTGACACTGAAATTTGGCGTATAGGGGTATTTTTAGGCACTGATTTCAAATATTGCCGGCCCCCAGCAATTTGACCATTTGGCCGGCGGCAAAATGGCCGCCATCTTGAAATCCAAGATGGCCGCCATGATATATTATTGCAATCATTTTCTCGAGTTTTATATGAACTGAGGTATTGAAATTTGGCACATAGGCTAAATTTGGGATTCTGATTTCAAAAATTGCCGGCCCCAAGCGATTTGACCATCGAGTCGGCCGCCATTTTGAAATCCAAGATGGCCCCCATGAAAAATCATTAAATTTTATTTTCTTGAATTTTTCATGTCATGTGACACTGAAATTTGGCGTATAGGGGTATTTTGAGGCACTGATTTCAAATAATGCCGGCCCCCAGCAATTTGACCATTTGGCCGGCGGCAAAATGGCCGCCATCTTGAAATCCAAGATGGCCGCCATGATATATTATTGCAATCATTTTCTCAAGTTTTATATGAACTGCGGTATTGAAATTTAGCATATAGGCTTAATTTGGGGTGCTGATGTCAAATATTGGTGGCCCCAAGTGATTTGACCATCGGGTCGGCCGCCATTTTGTAATCCAAGATGGCCGCCATGAGAAATCATTTGCTTGAGTTTTACATGACGTGTGACACTGAAATTTGGCATATAGGGGTATATTTAGGCACTGATTTCAAATATTGCCGGCCCCCAGCAATTTGACAATTTGGTCGGCGGCAAAATGGCCGCCATTTTGAAATCCAAGATGGCCGCCATTAAAAATCATTAAATCTCATTTTCTTTAGTTTTACATGATATGTGACACTGAAATTTGGCATATAGGGGTATTTTTAGGCACTGATGTCAAATATTGCAGGCCCCCAGCAATTTGACCTCCAGGTCAGCGGCAAAACGGCCGCCATCTTAAAGTCCAAGATGGCCGCCATGAAAGATAATTTGCTCAAGTCTTGCGTATGGCCTGTAACACTCTAAAATTTGGAGAAAAACTTGATCTTTGCATCCTTGATCAATGAAAAGAACATAATAAATAGATGTTTTTTTGAATTCCCATATGGTTACCAAGTTTGAATGATGTACAACATTATAATGGTGAGTAAAACCCATTGTATAGGCACTGAAAACAAATCCAACACAACCACATCTTTGTCTGTTGCAAGGATTACAATACTTTGGCACCCTTAATTGCTGATATAGATGTTACGTAAGTATGAAGCACCATACATACACAAACCAGCTAGCTTCTTCTGCAGTTACACATTTGAAGTGGCTTTGGTTGAATAATAACCATCCATAACAATCATTTTCTGTTGAGAGGCTGTAAATTTCTTCATATGATCTGCAGTATTGCACTTTGACATATCGACGGAGTGT
The DNA here is from genome assembly GCF_037042905.1 of Lytechinus pictus. Classification (NCBI taxonomy): domain Eukaryota; kingdom Metazoa; phylum Echinodermata; class Echinoidea; order Temnopleuroida; family Toxopneustidae; genus Lytechinus; species Lytechinus pictus. The sequence goes on along the minus strand of NC_087248.1, from coordinate 21,719,990 downwards.
GGGGTGCTTATGTCAAATATTGCTGGCCCTCAGTGATCTGATCCCGAGTCAGAAGCAAAATGTCAGACATCTTGAAATCCAAGATGGCTGCCATGAAAAAAGATCATTGAAAAAATCACTTTATCTAGTATCACGTAACGCATTATTTTAAAGTTTGGCATCTAGGGATAGTGAAAATGCCCCCAGTAATCTGTCAAATAGATATGCTGCAAAATGGCCACCATCTTGAAATCTAGAGAGGATCGACTGTCATGAAAATTCATCAAAATCATTTTCTTGGTTTAAAAAAATTTGAGGCACTGCATTTTAGACATACAGGCAGGTTTTTGGCCTGCTGGTTTAGAATATTGCTCTTGGAGCAATAATTGCAATATTTTATTACAAATCAACATGAAGAAAACTGCTCCAGACTTGAAGTACTGATGGTAATAGTGGTATAATGATGAATTGATGATGATGAAATTAATATTAATGATGGATGATAATAATACACATTTTATTGTTCAAAATAGAATTCAGTAACAGAAATGCTCCGAAAATTTATTTTGCCCATACCCTGTAGATCGCGATGCCCGGCAGCAACTTAGCAGCGCCACATCGGACGTTGCTCTATCCCTTAAAAAGGGGAGTTCACCCCGGAGAAAAGTTTGTTGTAAAAACAAAAGAAAATATGATATAAAAAAGAGATTGGTGGATCCATCAAAGATGTTAGAATTTTAAGGTTTTTTTTATTTGTGACGTAATATAGGCTACTGTACGAGCAGCTGCCCCATTATGTTGTGATATAAAATGCATAAATGGTTCATCATGGGTATCTTTTTTATTTCTGGAGCGGGTGTGAAATCATTTGTTTGCTGATATACTGAGGCTTCAATAAAAAACATTTTCATCTTTTTTAAAGAGGCTATATTTCATTGATTTTGTACTATAAGAAACATGGGGAACTGCTTGTATCTGACGTCACAAATACACCAAATGAAAGTCAAATAGTTTTTTTAATATTTGATGGAATTTCCTCAAACCTTCAATATTTTTTTCATTATTTATTCTGTTATTGTTTCAATAAACTTTTTGTCAGGTTGAACTTCCCTTTAATTCGTTGACCGCCAAACAGGTTAGAAGCAACTCCCCTCTTTTAACATCTTTTGGTCTGATGCTGTCGGAGCTTGATCTCCCGATTGAGAGGTGAACATGCTCCCATTGTCAGATTGTCGAACACATGATGGTTATCCAAATGCCAAACTTCAAAATAATAACTACGTTATAATTATGATACTTATTTTTTAATGATTTTTTATGGCAGCCATTTTGGATTTCAAGATGGCTGCCATAAATTGGATGAACATTACTGAATTCGAGAGAAGTCTATGGAGATCACAGTGAAATCCCAGTTGTGGGCGATGCCATCAAACTTAACACACGTGTAGAAAGCAACTCACCAAAAGAAAGCTCATTTTCTTCTCTTTCGACTGATGATACATATATTTTGATTGCTTGAAAACACTTGGTTATTTACCATCTAATCAAAAGACACATAACATAATTTCACCCAAGACCACAATAATATATGCACGAGCGTAAGCCCGTTTTTATACAGTATTCAATGGGGCTTCCGCAATGTGCCCGTACCGCACGTTCCAGGCACGAATTTTGTGTTTCATTTTTAGCCATCGAACCCATGACGATATACATTGTTTAGCTCAAAATTTTACATTTTCTTGTCGAAAAATTATACCACGATATATAATTTGCAAGAGAAGTTCAGTTGTTGAAATATCATATCATATGCGATATAGCTCCCATCGTTTTGCCTGTAAAACGGGAAATCTACGCAGTTTCAGACTCGTAGCAAGAAGGATTGGCGATAGTACCATGACAAATCTGTGTGGTGGAATAGTGTATTCCATGGAGGGTGAAATCAAGCTCATACAACGGTCACCCTTCGCACCCATTGTTCATCCGACATGTATATCTACCATGCACCCCTATCAACGTGTCTTTATGTACATGTATTGGTGATACGCTTAAGTGCATTCAAACGTTTGCAGTGAAAGGTAGAAGAAATTTGGGGTCTTATTTTTCGATATTTTGTTTGTTTGTTTGTTTGTTTTATTTCCGAATCAGATAAAAAATACACAATATACAAGAGAGATACATACAATAACGGAGGATCACCCAATTCAGCTGTATTTTCAAAATACTGCTGTTCTTCCTTGGGGTCCTACAAAGTAATATACACCATTAAAAAAAAAAAAAAAAAAAAAAAAAAAAAAAAAAAAATTACTAAGACAAAAAGAAAAAAGAAATACAAATTCTCAATCTAAATAATCATATAATAGAGTATGAAAGGAACTTAAAGTTGGTGCATTACGAATTTCATTGGGCAATTGATTATAAATTGATATGCCCCTATAGAAAAATGTCTTTTTACAATTGTTACAATTGTGCATGGCGGCCATCTTGGATTTCAAAATGGCGGCCGACCTGATGGTCAAATCACTTGGGGCCGGCAATTTTTGGAATCAGCACCCAAAATTAAGCTTTTATGCCAAATTTCAATACCGCAGTTCTCATAAAACTCGAAAAAATGATTGCAATAATATATCATGGCGGCCATCTTGGATTTCAAGATGGCGGCCATTTTGCCGCCGGCCAAATGGTCAAATTGCTGGGGGCCGGCAATATTTGAAATCAGTGCCTAAAAATACCCCTATATGCCAAATGTCAGTGTCACATGACATGAAAAACTCAAGAAAATTACATTTAATGATTTTTCATGGCGGCCATCTTGGATTTCAAAATGGCGGCCGACCCGATGGTCAAATTCGCTTTTTGAAATCAGCGCCCAAAAATACCCCTGTATGCCAAATTTCACACTTTCTGCCAGATCCGAGTATCTTGGCCATTTTTTGTCACATAACCGCTCCACTAAGTCCTAGCACAACCCTTATCAGCCTGCTCATTCTGACCGGAGTTGGTGCCATCGTAATCGCCGTGATAATGTACAGTAACCGATGGGTTTTGAAATCCAAACTCTTCCTCCTTAAGCTCGCCATCCTGGGGTACGACGAGATGGAGGATGCTCGCGGTCACACTGTACGACATCAACATCATGTGCGACGATGATGATGACCAGTGGATGAAGGACCACCTCAAACCTCTAATAGAAGAGAAACTACCGGATTTCAACAGGAACATTTATGGTGATGAGGATCTCATCATCGGCATGCACTATTTAGACTGTCCACTACATCGTGGAGCGGAGTTATAAAACAGTTTTGCTGTTTAGCAGAATTGCTGTCCGGAACAACTGGTTTCTGATTAAGTTCCGGACAGCTCTAGATCACGTCAATGAGTCACACCTTGAGAAAAATGAAAACCGGGAAAGCAGAGGCAGAGGCAAGTGGGGGGGGGGGGGGGGGGAACACCGTTGCTGTTCAATTGTTATGAGGATGGGAACGCAAGGGCGGCCGAACGAATTTTCGTTTGAGGGGCAAAGCCAAAAATGAAACTCATACGTCAAAATTGGCACTTTGGTGATATTTTCACCTTAAGATTATCATCTGCGTGAAGTCATTGTTTGTTTTATAGTAATTAAGTAGAGAAAAGCCTTTTTGAAGTGATTTCTGATTATGGAAAAGATGTATTTATATTTAGGCTTTATTTTTCGCGAGAGAGTATAATGATCGAGCGGCTTGGAAAAAATTCAAAACTTAAGTTGTAAAACTCATTTTTTTTTTTTTTTTTTTTTTTTTTTTTTTTTTTTGGGGGGGGGGGGGGGGGTCAATTATTCTTAAAATGGCATTATTGCGAGGTATTGTGAGCGTGACTCACAAGCTAAAATTTAGGGCATTTCAATAAGAAATGAAAATTAAGGACGTTCCACAGTTAAAGTGAAATCCATGTCATTTTCACCAAACTTTGCACATAGATACTTTAGAACCTTAATATTCGAAATATGCACAAATTAACATAGGTCCATGTGCTTGATTTTTTGCTATAGAGCTTCGAAGTTCACCCAAATTGATGTTCTTAAGAATTGCGCATTCAAAATAATTTGGCATTTTTAGACCGCCCAAGATTACTACAATGAGTTTAAACCAATATTACTCAGTCAAAATACATGAAAAAGTCATCAAATTTCGCAAGAGAGTTAATAATTATATCGTTAGAATGGTGAATCTATTTATAGTGCTATTTGTTTGCAATTTTAAGTTTAACAGCACTGTCAGTTTTAAAAAAAGGCGTAAACGATAACAAAATCCCAATCTCAAAAATGTAAAATTTCAGTAAGAAACTACGAACGTACAATAAATGCTGCACTTTATTCAAAATCCATGTCATTTTCACCAAAATTTGCAGAGTTGTAGAGGAAGGTATACCTAAGAGGTACAAACATTAAAAAATAGGGGTTCATGTGCTTGTTTTTAAACTATCAGCATTTTTATTAGAGAAAATGTGCTTTTTAAAACACCAAAAATGCGCCGAATGCTTTGCATCTATGTGACGAAAAAATCAAAACCACTCTACCATTTATTCAAACTCGGGGTAATATTCGTGATTCTTGGCAGCAATGCAGAGTAAAATATTTTGCAATTGTATAATTTTTTTTTTGAATGGTCCATGGAATAATTCCATTTTTTAGCTTCATGAAATAACGCATCGGAGATCTGCTCTTAAAGTGCAGAAGATGATAAAAATCAGCTCATACCCGCAGCTAATTAATCACCTGTTCATCCATTGTGACGTCAGTGCGCAACGTGTAAACTATGCGCAGATCATAATGCGCACAAACATAACTGTGCAACGTCCTTAAGGACGTTCCACAGTTATGTTTGTACGCATCATGGTCTGCGCATATTCTACACTCTGCGCGCTGACGTCACAATGGATGAAGTTGTGATTTAATCAGCTGTAGGTAATGTGAGCTGATTTTTATCCTTATCTGCACTAACTGCAGATCTGATGTGTTATTTTATGAAGCTAATAAACTAGAAATATTCCATGGACCATTTTTTTTATTCCTCTACAATTTCAAAATACTTTTCTCTGTAGTGCTGCAAAGTATGATGAATATGACCCCGAGTATGAATAAATGAGAAAGTGGTTCGGAATTTTTCTTCACATAGATACGAAACTTTTGGTGCGTTTTGGGGTGTTTTAAGAAGCACATTTGCTCTAATAAGAGTGCTGATAGTTTGAAAACAAGCACATAAACCCACATTTTTTTAATGTTTGCACTTCTTAGATATACCTTCCTCTACAACTTTGCAAAGTTTGGTGAAAATGACATGGGTTTTGAATAAAGTGCAGCATTTCTGTTACTTCTCCAGTTTGTTATTGAAATTTGAAATTTTTGAGGTTGAGTATCTTTCTTGCAATTTCTAAGAACTGAGAGTGTTCTTATAGACTTAAATGAGCAAACAATTGACAGCAATATAGATAGATTATCCATCTCACGGATACAATTATTAATCATATTGCAAATTTGATGAAATTTTCATGGTTTTTACAGAGTAATGGAGCTTTAAACTCAATGTTGTGATCTCGTGAGGTCTAAAAATGCTGGAAGCTGGCCTCAGCGAAGAGTAGCCAGAATGATGGGCGTGTCACACAGTGTCATTAGCAGAGCAAATCAAAGACACCGAGAGACAGGGCTATACTCCGAGAGACCCCGCAGTGGCCGACCAGTTTCGACAACCCCTAGAGATGATCGCTACTTGACGAATCTCAGCCTCCGCAACCGCTTTCACAGTGCACGCCGCCTCAACAATGACTTCGCTGCAGCAACTGGAGTGATTGTTTCCACTCAAACAATCCGTAACCGACTTCACAGAGCCAATATGCATGCCAGACGACCAGCTCAGTGTGTCCCACTCACCCCTGCTCACAGAAGAATTCGTCTCAACTGGGCCCGGGAGCATGTCAGATGGACCAGACAGCAATGGCGTAGAGTTCTGTTCACAGATGAGAGCAGATTTTCCCTTGACCATAATGATGGACGTTCGAGAGTCTGGAGGCGACCAGGAGAGAGATTTGCAGACCCCTGTATTGCAGAACATGACCGTTATGGGGGAGGCAGCGTCATGGTGTGGGGAGGCATCACCTACGCCAACCGTACTCGTCTCTACGTGGTCCCAGGGGCAGCAATGACAGGAGTGAGGTACAGGGATGAGGTCCTTGAACCTATAGTGGTGCCATTTGCAGAAAATGTGGGACAAAACACCATTTTCATGGATGACAATGCCCGTGCCCACCGAGCTAGGGTGGTGACCGAGTTCCTTGAGGGCCAGGGGATTGAGCGTATGGAGTGGCCAGCGAGGTCCCCGGACTTAAACCCGATAGAGCACGTCTGGGACATGATGGGGAGGAGTCTCGAGCAGCTCGAAGCCCATCCACTTGGACTGCAGCAGCTGGGTGTGGCTCTGGAGGATGCATGGGATGCACTGGACGTCAGAGACATCAATCGCCTCATCAGCTCCATGAGACAGCGCTGTGAAGCCGTTATTGCTTCAGGAGGTGGTCACACTCGTTACTGAACTGCCTGAAAGACACTCAGACATTCGTTTTTACCACTTCATGTCGGTAGCTGATACCCCTCGGGGCCCACTTTTCAGGATGTGCAGTGATGCGAGAGACATTGTGCAACAACTGAAACCACCCATGCGTGAAATTGATTACAGCGTGTTTAAGGACATTTAGGACAGTTGTACTGAGGTATTTCCAGAAATAAAACACCTTGTATAAAATCTTTATGTACGTTTTAAAAAGTGGTCCTTAACTTTTTTTGAGTAGTGTATATATCTTATCAATCAGAAATCAATAAAAAAAAACTTTGCTCAACTTTATTACTACAAAACACACAACTTCTTGACAATCTCACCAAAATGCCCGTTTGGCATATAGGTGCACTTTTTGGCTTTGCCCCCCCAAAGGAAAATACGTTCCGCCGCCCCTGGTTGAAACATGTATCGTCTTCATGGCTAACTGCAAAAAGTCATTCATTGCTAACTGCAAAACATGTCCCTTTATAGATCAGGTCAGAGCTTATATTCAAAATTTCTGCTAGCGCTTCTTGCTCGCAGTTTAAATCTAGTTACATAGGCATATTGTTTAAAGATCACAAACATATTGCCCATCATATTAAAAAAAAATTATTGCACGCGCTTCGCGCTCGCATTATTTAAAAAGGGTTTATGATATTATTGCATATTTACTTTATTTTATAAGAATAAAGCTAATTATTGTCTGTTAGGACCACCCTTTCAAAGAAACAAACAAACAAAACAACTTTGAGCTGCCGATCGGGGAAAATATGGGTGAAAAAATTTATCCCCCCTCCTATTGGCAAAAGTAGGATACGCCGGGGGGGGGGGGGCAGGGGGCACTTGCACCCCTAAAATAAATAACAGGGAAATGCTATTTTTCAAAAATGGGAGATTCCCTTTTTTCAAAATAAATACTCTTTTTTAAGTATACAATTTAGGTTAATTTTCAGGCTGGAACATTACAATTTTCAGCTCGCGCTTCGCACTCGTATTATTCGATTGGTGAAATATGTATCCTAAAGAGGTCACTAAATGCAGTCCTTAACATGTTTCTTGTCTGGTCAGTATATCTAAGCTCGCGCTTTGCCCTCGTGTTAATTCTTTAGTTAGATCATGGACCCTAGGGTCCATTGTAAGATGCACATCTTTTTTATGATAGCAGAAACCTGCTCGCAATTTTTTATTTTCATTTCTTAATAAAATGCCCTAAAGTTTGAGCTTGTGATTCACGCTCGCAACACCTCGCAATAATGCCATTTTAACAGTAATTGACCCCCAAAACAAGTCTTACAACTTCAGCTTTGAATTTTTTTCCAAACCACTTGCTCATTATACTCTCTCGCGAAAAATTAAGCCTAAATATACATCTTTCCATAATCAGAAGTCACTTCAAGAAGGCTTGTCTCTACTTAATACTATAAAACACACAATGACTTCACGCAGATGATAATCTCATGGTGAAAATAGCACCAAAGTGCCCATTTTGACGTACGAGTGTCATTTTTGGCTTTGCCCCTATATGAAACTCGTTTGGCCGCCCTTGCCTTCCTCATAACAATTGAACAGCAACGGTGTTTCTCCCCCCACCACATTTGCCCTTCCTCTGCTTTCCCGGTTTTCGGAACAACGAACCTTATTTCGTGTTCGGATTAACGAACCTTCGGAACAATGAACCTTATTTCGTTGTCGGATTATCGAACCTTCGGAACAACGAACCTTATTTCGTTTTTGGATTAACGAACCTTCGGAACACCGAACCTTATTTCGTTTTCGGATTAACGAACCTTCGGAACAATGAACCTTATTTCGTTTTCGGATTATCAAACTTTCGGAATAACGAACCTTCGGAATAACGCCACAAATGTTCGGATTAACGAACCCTCTTTCGTTTTCGGATTAACGAACATCGAGGTATAGGCAATTTACGTGTTTCGGAATTAAGAACCTTCGGAATTACGAACCTTCAGAATTACGAAGTGTAGACAAATAGGATGAATGGCGCTTGACAGTATATCTCATATGGGGAGGGGTGAAAATTTGAATTACGTATTGAAGTGCACAATGGGTAATTGGAAGAAGACTTGAGTAGATCTATTTATCTGTAATAGTTGTAAATTATTGGGACAGTATAAAGCTGCACTTTTTTATTGTAAACATTGATAATGGTTGTTATCTAATGTCAAGTAATAATAATAATCAACACTATTTGTATAGCGCTTATCACACAACATGTCTCTAAGCGCTTAGGAAAAATAGAGAGAGAGAAGGAATCTCAGCAAAAAAAGTAAAGTGTGATTATAGTTCACAGTAGACTGTAGGCAGTTGAGGGGCTTCACATGCGAAGAGAAAGGCTATTTAACAAAAAAGTAGGTCTTTAACATGGATTTGAATTTCTCTGTTGAATCTGCTTGTTTTATATTTTGTGGTAGATTGTTCCAGAGATGAGGGGAAGCGCAAAAAAAGATCGTGGCCGGAACTATTTGTTTTTTGAGCGCAAGTTGCGGGAGGGTGAATATTCTGATATCAACTCTTGAAGTTATACTTACAATATATGAAGTAAATATATGAAGTATTGTAGCACTTAGAAAATTAGAGAAATAAGATTTACGAGCAAGCACAGCACACTGTAAAAAATATTGGGTAATTTCTTTTTTTACCAACTTGAGGGTAGTTATGTGTCCAGTCAATTTGGGGCAGTATTTTACCCAATGCGGGGAGCATATTGTCCAGTAATGTTAAAGGATAAGCAGCAATTACTTTAGAGTGGGCAAAATTTTCATCACACAGGATTAGTAAAAATGCCCAAAAGAAATGCCCAATGTTGGTTGGACGCATAATTACCCTCATGGAGCACTTTTACCCAAATATTTTTTAGAGTGCAAGCAAGCGAGTTAATATTTGAATAACGTCCTGAGAACAACATTTTAAATCAAATCTACAACGATCAATTTCTTCCTCTCCCACGTTCAACCTTGCTTTACGTGCATTATTTTGTTTGATGAAATGAATATCGATCAATTCCAATATAAAAATGTCTTTGTCTATAATATATAACTCTTGTTAGAATGATCCTAATGGAGTGGAGAAGATGTATACATTATGTGCGGGCATGCAAGGATAAGATGACCGGGGTAATTATAATCCCTAGCGCGCTTTAGAGACGTCGTTCCGATGTATAAAAGCGGATTATTATCATAATTATCATTAATTACGTATATACAAAATACAACAGGATCAATCTCATCTGTATAAGAACAAAATTCAGCTAATAAATTAATTTGAAATCAGAAGCATTACATTCTGTAATTATGTGTAAAATAAAACGTAACCATATTAAAATGCTACTTAAAAGTAGCTTCTACGACGAATAAATAATGTGCAAAAAAAACCCACGAAATATTTACTTACAGGTGATCCTAACAGTGCTCTTACTGTGATTGGTGAATAGTCTAGAGTCGTTGGTTTAGAAGTTACAGAAATGGTAGCATTATCCTCAACTCCTTTGGTTAGATTTATGGTTAAATTCCACAAACCAGCCTTAAAGAAACAAGAACAGGAAAATGAAGAAGAGGACTTATGCATATTGATAATGGAATGTAAAATAATAAAAATGATAATAATGATAGGGTTGTTCATCATGACGATGAACGGTATATTTGTAGCGTCATTTATCTGTGAAAAAAAAAACATTTAAAGACAAATTCAAATTCATTTATTTCACTTCCATAAAAAAAAGATTGTATACCATATAAACAAATATTTGTATCCGTTGCAAAAAAAATTTAATTATACATATGTTGTGAAAAAAAAAAACTTAGACAATTTGGGCAACACATTGTAGGTTTCAAATATGTATACTATTTTCAATAGAAATTAAATTAAGATGGAAATGGAGGGACCCACTATAAAGCAATGCTTGTACAATGTGGGCCCCTCAAAAATAGATAACACAACAAATAACAAAATAACAAAGTACAAATACAGATATATGTAATCAAATGAGAAAAAAGTAAATGAGAGAGAAATAATACTCACAAAATAAATACCAAGCTATCAAAAAATATAGTTTGATATAGGACAAAACAACCCGTCCTAAAATATATCCACCCTTCCCAACCCCCCAGAAAAACACATGCCATCGTGGACTCAAGCAAGCTGGATTTAATGATGTGTATAAAAGGAGAACATATATATAAAATAACCTGAAAAGAATATAATGCACGAAAAATGTGATTGATGGCGTAAACAAATAACCGTTAGGAAGGCGGATAAGCGGACAGGAAAGAAAGAGAAAATAGAGGAGAGGATAGACACAATAATGTATGAGGTTCAATAACGAGCAAATTTGAGAAGGACTTGTGTCAGAATTTTTTTTCATTAAAAAAAGGATGATTATTTCATATTTTGATTATATAGTCTTTATAGTAATAATGATGACTTGACAGAGATGATGAATTATACTTAATTTGGGAGTATATTATAAGATTTTAATAGAGATAATTTGAATTCAGTCTTAAAAGAGTTCAAAGATTTTGCAGTTGTTATATCATTATGAAGTGAGTTCCATAACTTCGTTCCATCATATATAAATATGTTCTGAGCCAGCAAAGTTCTTAAAAGTGGTAAATGGAATTCACCCAATCGCCTTGTTGGATAATTATGAATGGATTGATTTTTTGGAAACATTGAATTAAAGACTTAAATTAAGACTTCGACTCCCACAATATGTCACATTCACACAATTGCTAGAAAAAGAAAGATCGAATATAATATCGAAACGCGGTGATAATAATAATAATAAAATGTTGGTCTACAAAATGTTTTAAAAGAACCTAAGAAGCAAAAACAAGGTAAAAACACTGTATCACCCCCAAAACCGGTTGACAATTTTCTGATGATCTGACACGAAAGCAAAATAAATAAATGAATGGAGGGGGTCAGATTATCAAATCAGTAACAAATTTTTACTAGTTTTTATATATTTGTTCGGGCCAACCTCAAGAGCCCGTATTTTGTCTTTGTACTACAGAAGTTGCTTCGTGATATATTTATCATATTTATAATATTGTAGCACTTAGAAAAGTTAGAGAAACAAGAAAATTAAAGGGCGTCTACACGTTTATGTTGACGCCCTCTACGTTCGTTAGTAGAACTTTACCTGGGCAAAAGGAATGTTTATGGAGATGAGATGATTGACCTCATCTTGAGGATAACCAGGATAATTACTGTCGATCGTAGTACCGTTTGGGCCAGTGAGTATGACATGTATACGACGCAGATTAAAGGGCTTCGTCCATGCCACTGTGACGTCCGTATCTTTGCCGAAGCCTTCATCGATGACCACGAAAATACTGTAGATACCGGGAATGGGCTTGATGAGGAGCTCCTTAACGTATATCTAGGTAAATTTTGGATAAAAAGGATGAATATTTTCACCATCATATAAGTTTAGAATGACAATGATTATAGACGTACGATGTTGCTAGTGTTTTTAAGATTTATGAAAAGAATGCCTTTCTAAGGGCTGAAAGAAAAGTGGCATAGAGAAATTTCAGAGAGAAAGTGAAAGGAGACAGACGTACAATTTTTTTTTTTCAACTTATAACAAACTCACTGATAAATTCGAAAAAAAAATGAAACAGATCGATCTCTTCGCTCTACCAGAAAATCGTAGTACTTTCTGTCAAGAGTTTAAGACCGCTTGTTTTTTATATTATGAACTCAGAAAATCAAGAAATAAGTTTAACACAAATGTTTGTGGGATCAACGGTTAAAGAAATCGAGTGGAAAATTATTTCATTGATTGTGATTTTGCAAGGTGTCTTCACCCTATTATCTGGAATTTAGTGCGACCAACAATGAATTTTAGCGGTGTTTAATCACTCAAATGATTTACAGTTGCAATTTGCACGTTTTCTCGCGCAGTAGCCACACGGAGCGGCAGTTCTTATAGCGGCAGTGATAAGTACTTGCGGTCACGTAATCGAAAACTAAAGATGCCGCGAGTAAGATTAGTGGCGCTCCGTATAAAGCGGCCGCCCGTTGTACTGCGCAATGTTTACAAAATAGAATTCCTCAGGAAGTTACCGCGCATCAGAGGCGTGCGAAAGAAGCCTTTACTTGATTCTGTATGAGTTTAGTGAGAGATCATTTTGAGTTGTGGTTTTGTTGAGAACACTTGTTCTCTTGGGCTGCGTTTATGCGACCTTAAGCCAGAATCATGATTTGAATCATGATTCAAAACACAAACATGAATCACAATACCACAGAATCAGCGTTTAGACGATTTTAATTCCAATGCTGTTTCTCCTCGGATTCGGGCCAATCCAGTGCGCATCACACAGTACGCAGTTTGACAGCGGAAGTTTTGCACACGTGTCGGCTCTCGAAATATCAATCTTTTTCTTCTATAATTCAGTCTATAATATCTCTTTTTTTTATTATCATTATTCATCTTGTATTAGGTTTATCGAAAATGGTGTTCGAAAGTGAATTTTAGCTTTGCTCCAACATGTCCAATTTGATTTTGACATTGTTAACTCAACAACAAGATATCATTGTCTGTCCAGTTAGTAGTATCCCTAAATTAGACCCTAAAAGAGCCAATCTGGAATAAATTATTGGAAATGGTTTTTTGACTGATTTGAGTAGGTATGGGTGTCAACATTTGCCAAAAAAAGAAAGGAGGAATTTGGGGTTAGGGCTTTTTTCAAGGTCAAAGGTCAATGACCTTTTCATATATACTGTATAATGGTATCTCTGAGATGGAAAGGCGCAGGTTGGTGATAATGGTGTCAAAATGCACAAATTCTTACCAGAATATCAAATAAAATAAAATTAAGTATCTACAATGTACATTCACCGATAAAATTCAAGGTCAATTAAAGCCTTTCAAAGGTCAATGACCTTTGTTTACATTATATGCCATACTGTAATGGTATCTCTGAGATGATAAGGTACAGGCTGGTGATGATGGTGTCAAAATGTACAGATTCTTACAAGAAGATAAGATAGAATAGATTAAAGTACCTAGAATGAACATTAACCAATAAAATTCAAGGTCAAAGCTTTCAAAAGGTCAATGACCTTTTTACATAATATACACCATACTGTAGAATGGTATCTCTGAGATGAACAGGCACAGGTTGGCGATCATGGTGTCAAAATGCACAGATTCTGACCAGAAGATCAAATAAGATAAAATTAAGTACCTAGAATGCATATTCACCCATAAGATTTAAGGCCAAAGGTCAATGACCATTTATATATTCTATACCATATTATATAATGGTATCTATATTAAAGACAAAACGGCGCAGGTTGGTGTTCTTGGTGTCAAAGTACACAGATTCTTAGATGAAGATTAAATGAAATAAAATTAAGTATTGAGAATGCACATTCACCCTTAAAATTAAAGGACAAATGTCAATGTCCTTTTTAACATAAGATAATGATAATGGTATCTCTGAGATAAAACATTGCAGGTTGGTGATCTTGGTGCCAAAATGCAAATATTTGTAGAAGAAGATTAAACAACACCAAAATCAATATATATATATATATATATATATATATATATATATATGACATCAAAAATAGCCAAAAATTATCCTTTGTGTTCATGTTTTTTTAATTTGTGAATAATGTAAATAAAGATGGCTAATTTGTAATGAAAATATGGAGGTTTCATTATTTCAGTCTGAAATAGTGAAGGTCATGGGGAATGTATTTAGGGGTCAGAGGTCAATTATCCCTTTCCAAAATATCAGTAGAAATTAAGTAAAAAAAGTTGAAAACCAAATAACACTTCTTCATATACCAAAAGCAATGAAAAAAAATAAAATCAAGTAGCAGCATTTTATGCATCATAATATCTAAATCAAAGCTGTTGTGTCTTTTTCTCTCCAGCGATAGGCCACTCACCTCAAAGCTATAATGAATACTATAAATTATTAGCTTAATCTTCTGAAAATGGATAGGATAGGTCTACTCTCATGTCACAGCGAGCATCTTCGAAGAGCATTTCCAAACAGCAGAGGGATGATGATGAAGATGAAATGAAGGCCATCATTAGAGCCGCGGCTTCTGTCATAGTAAATGGCATGTATCTCGACTTGAACAAAGATGAATTCCCGTATTATTATTAATGACCTCTCATTGCGAGCTGCCAGAATCTCTTGAGATGTTAATGCTGCAGGACAAAACTTCATATCTGCCTTACGTCACCCATGATGCTATTTTTATCATGACAAGGTATCAGTTTGTACAAGGATAATGTATTTGGTTCTGAACAACTGATTGTTTTCATGAACAAATTAGGCATATAAATAATGAAATTCAAAAGGAAATCATCTCCTACAAGTTCACATCCATCGACCTAACAAAATTACAGTACCACTTCCAGTTCTTGAGAATCAAGCTGTGCAACATATCAGTAATAATATAGATCCTGGTCTGATATCCCTTGACAGAACGTTCGGCTTTCATTGAATGGGCCAGATCAAAGTCCTGAAAATGTCAGAAGGTTTTCAAAAGTTACATTATTCTTTGCTGAAGTTGAGACACTTCACTTCATTTACTATGACAAAAGCTGCAGCTCTAATGATTGACTTCAATTCTTCATCACTGTCCCTAGCTATATGAAAAGGTTCTTGGACGATGCTTGGACAACTGGGCTTTGTGGCGTGCGCCTGTAATCCAAGCTATGTGGGTAAGTTACAAATTGATGCAGAGGTTCGAGCCCTGATCACGTCTTTCGGATGGTGACGTTGAAGGTCGGTCCCAGACGTAAATAATCATATCTGATTGATAGGTGCCAGGTAATAATGGCAGAGGCAAAAATGGCAGAGGTAAAAATGGCAGAGGTTAAAATGGCAGAGGTTAAAATGGCAGAGATGAAAATGGCAGAGGTAAAAATGGAAGAAGTAAAAATGGCAGAGGTAATAATGGCAGAGGTAAAATGGCAGGGGTTATAATGGGAGAGGTAAAAATGACAGCTCTAGGTAAAATATGGCCAGTCTTAAACCCCCATGCAATGAATTGTCAAAAAGCCCCCGCATGTAAAATCCTGAAGATTTTTCCACATTTTAACATTGGTATAGATCCATTTAAGCAAATGACGATATAACTGTCGAAAAATATTTCCGCTTGAGTGAGCACCACTTACTTTTGAAAAGTTAATGAAAAATGGGGTGATGGTTTGTTAAAAAGCCGAGAAAAAAAGTTTTCACTCCAAAATGAAAGATTTGGTTAAGGGGGAAAATGACACAAAAAATTATTTCAACTAAATGAAGTTCTTTTAGGTCAGAAAAGAATTACAACAAAAATAGTATACAAATATTCAATGCTGATGAGTGCGATCGTTCCGAATGTTGCATGAGTGTGCAAGTTGAAACAGTCTATTCAACGACGCGAAGCGGAGTTGAATAGACTGTTTCAACTTGCAACGAATGTAATATTCGGAACGTCGCACGAATACAACATTGAATATTTGTTTTATACAACACCGATAGCTTACAGTTTAGACTAGATCTAGATAGGCTAGATCTATAGGTCTAGTCTATGACTAACGCGCGTTAGGTCTTATTTTGCTTACAATGTTGTCTTTTGAGCGTCGAGTAGATTTACTCCAGTAGTCCCAGGAGAGTCAAGTACTTTCAACATAGATCCATGAAGTCCAATTTGTGAACGAATTCCATAAAATCCAGAAGGTAAGCAGCCATACCCTGGGAATAATTAGCTTAGCAACGTACGTACGCGCATTGTGTTCAGCTTATTAGCAACGTGTACGTGCAGTGCTACGTACATCGGTCAGAGATACGAAAACGTGATTACGTATATGCGCGCATACCGCTATTTCACTTAATATGTACGGGCATGACCATGGGTTTAGTGTGCCCAGTGATCTTGCAGTGCTGGCTCATTTACTTCAGCGTGCTATAGTCGACTATAGCACAAACGTGCAATAGTCGACTATAGCACAAACGTGCAATAGTCGACTATAGCACGGCAAGCACATCTTAGCGTGCTATAGCTGATTCCTCTGAATGTCATGTGACACGCTTTCATCCAATCAGCTGTCAAGGATCTATCCATGTGTTGTATAATAACAATTAGATAATAAACAATGTTTTTTCTTCTGTTTGAAAAATAACAGAGATTTGTATCAAATCTCTACATTTTAGCATACCAAGCTAATTACCAAGAGGGTGCTGCTTATGGTGTACAAAATACCCAACAGTACTTCTGCATCCAAGGGTTATGACCATCAAGGCGTTTATATCATATTGGATGCAGTGGTAAAGTTTCAGGGTCTTCTTTTATGCAAAGAATCTGAACCAGACGGTCTCCCTCGATCGACCCCAAATTGGTTTTTCCAGTCAAAACAAGATTATAATTGATTTTCATAATCAGTTACATATTCAGTGCCAAGCCTGGGAACACATGCTTATTGTCATTCAATTATTTAAAAAGAATAGTACAGACGACATTACAAATAAGGACATAATTTTAACCACGATCATTCGTGATAATTTCAACGTCTAAGGTTTCCCCGCTATGTTCTCTACGTTTTCCCTGCCCCCCTAACCCTCTCTTTCTCTCCACCTCTCTTATGTCTACTCTTCCTAATTTTTGCATCGGTAAACCTGGCAAAACTTTAGATATAGAAAAACCAGCCAGACAAAAAGGAATGTTATAAAATGATGAATGAGAATAATGCAGTTTCATTTTGCTCCTGATAAATTGAATGAAAAAATATTTGTCGTTTGATTTCTTTTTAAAAAGCGTTCACGGTACACCTCCAACGAATTCGTAAACAGCATTGTTAGGCCAATGAAGACATAATGATGATAAAATGCCTATTAAACCGTGACATGCCCTTCTTATTTAATGTATGTACATGCGGGGGCTTTTTGACAATTCATTGCATGGGGGTTTAAGACTGGCCATATTTTAC
This sequence comes from Lytechinus pictus, assembly GCF_037042905.1. NCBI lineage: Eukaryota > Metazoa > Echinodermata > Echinoidea > Temnopleuroida > Toxopneustidae > Lytechinus > Lytechinus pictus. The sequence goes on along the minus strand of NC_087248.1, from coordinate 21,702,485 downwards.
ATAGAGCTGTCATTCTTACCTCTCCCATTATAACCCCTGCCATTTTACCTCTGCCAATATTACCTCTGCCATTATTACCTCTGCCATTTTTACCTCTGCCATTTTTACCTCTGCCATTTTTTACCTCTGCCATTTTTACCTCTGCCATTTTTACATCTGCCAGGTAATAATGGCAGAGGTAAATATGGCAGAGGTAAAATGGCAGAGGTAAAAGTGGCAGAGGTATCAATGGCAGAGGCATAAATGACATAGGTAAAGATCATGACATGCTACATCAACACGGAAGGCGGATCCTTTTCGGTTAATATCAGTCATAATTATTGAACTTGAATGGACTCCTCTCGACGAAATGAGTATTATGAGCTGATTAGATATTAATATATTAAATGGATTTTTGGTCATTATTTTAGGTCTATACTTTATCGTTGGTGTGATTAAACTCAAACATTTTCATACCAAAACGATTTCAATTAGTGATTGATGAAGGGATTTATCTTGGTCAGTTCGTATACTAGAACAGCACTTCATCCCATATATACCCAACAAATTTTAATGTAAACACCAAATGTGCGATACCATTAACACACTGCAATAGACAAGTTCGGGATTTCTTTGAACCACTTGCATAACTTGGATAACAGAAAAATAACAAAACGCTCTGTAATAAAAGTAATTTTTATATTTCAACATCATAATGGATCCGAATAGATATTGATATCATACGCATGTAGTTTAATGTAAATGAGATAATAATAGCAACTAATGTTCAGTTTTTCAAAGCAATACCTCATTGCACCTATAGTCCAAGTGGATGTCAGGATCCTAAACTAGTTTCTGTGGTTACGGCTACCGTATGAATTTTGAAATGTGTAGCGAATCAGGGATTTAAATTCATAGGTGTTTCTTAGGTATCATTCTATCGGCCTATTTTTAAGTGGCAATTCACCCTGGCAAATGGTTTACTGTAAAATTAGAAGAAAAATATATTGGTGATTTGCGGAAAGTCCATCAAAGATTAAGAAAGTTAGTAGAAGTTTGAGTTTTTGATCTGTGACGTCATATACTAGCAGCTGCCCCGTATTTTATGCACCAAAATATATACTTTTCAATTTTTTTAATCAGTGGTTTATGACTGCCAAAATAATTAATCAGGAGCGGATGTGAAATGATTTGTATGTTGATATACTTTGGGTACAATAAAAACCATTTTCATAAATTTTTTTATAGAAAATTACATTTCATTTATATTTTTTCTTCTTCTGTGGGAAAACTGCTCGGAAACGACGTCACCGTTAAAATGTAAAATTTTAATAGCTTTTTTGATTGATACCCGCCAATATCATTTTAATTATTTTCTGTTACTTCTAAAATAAACGTTATGTCAGTGTGAATTTTCCCTGTAATGAATTAAGTATTATAATACTTGGGATCCAAAGTGTGCTTCAAAATTTGAATATTAGAAGAGCGATTTGACATGAGAAGGCCGTGCATGTAAGTCCAGGAAAAAATAAGAAATACCAGCTCAAGTGTTATCAATTTGGAGCAGAAGATCTACAGTATCATTTAAAAATGTTACGCTTTCCATTAGTCAAACATTATAATTTCAATTTTCTTCTGAGAACCTTTCTTATTTAACTTACTGTATGCATGGAGGAGATTTTTGGATTTTTTTGGCATGGGGGTTTAAGACTGACCATTTTTACCTCTGTCATATTTACCTCTGCCATTATTACCTCTGCTATTATTGCCGCTGTCATCTATACCTCTGCCATTTTTAACTGAATTAAATTGAATTTCAGACTTTTTGCATGTTACATCAGTTTAACCTGCTTCTGGGTCTCAAGTTTAAATTTCGGAAAGGATCTGGTTTCAGCAATACTCGTTGGGAAGCCTGATTTTAGCTGTTTTGTAGACTGCAGGTGAAAACCTAATTTCTCGTATTTATGATGTACTTGGTGTTTGTTGGGTCATGCATGAGTAATTAAAGATTGAATTAAAAATGAAAATTTTTGAAAGTCACAAGAGTCGTTTTTCAGATTGTGCAAATACAAAGTTGGGCAAAAGTTGTCTTTAGATGAATTTTATGGTGTTATGCTGTTTTACTATCCATCATTCAGCCACTCCACACACAATTTTGATATGTTCATGGCTGAGTGAGCACAATGTATTGCAGGGGCCGCGGAAGCGGGGGGGGGGCTTCAGTCCCCCCACTTTTTTTCCAAAAGCATGTAAAAAAATGTAAGAATCACCGTGATACGATTGTGATTTTTTGCTTGGTCAGCCCCCTCCCCCCACTTTGAAAATCCTTCCCCGGCCCCTGTTTTGTGACGTATCATCATAGGGGTTTATGGTAGTATCTTCTACTTGTTAGATCATGTTAAAATTTGAAAATGTTGGTGGCTCCCCCGATTATAGGCCCCTCCCCCATTTTAAATTTCTGGATCCACCACTGATTTGTCCACCAAAATAACCATTCGATACGACACAGAGTGGGGCCAAGGCCTTGAACTTTCTTCTCATTTGCATAATTTTCGAATATTGTGTGCTCACTGATGCATTAAACATCGGGATTTTCATAAAAATCAAATCAAATGAACTATGCAAGGAGGCTTTTTACAGATATCCATAGTTACAAATTGCATTTTGTCCAATAACGTAAAAAAGAGCTAATCACATTCCACATGTTCATTTAAGCGTGGATATTTAATTAAACGCCTTTGAATCATTGAAGCGTGTTAATTGGTCATGAACATAACGAAAATGTTGAGAAAAGATCATTTTCAGTTCCCAAAATGAAACAATACTTGCCTATTGTGATTGTCAGGATCAAACCTGGTTTTTTGCTTACCTACAGATTGGTCACCAATCACCCCAAATCACATAAACAACCTCACATACCCCAAGCATCCTTTTTTTAAAGTGAAGAGAGCTATGATGTAGTCAAAGTACACGAAGTCTAGGCGATTTCGACCTGTCGCATGACGTCGAGAAGAAACTAAGCAAAACTCTGGGTTGAATACTCAGGATATGACATTGGTTCAGGGCTCACGAAAACTGAAGGCTTCTATCATGTCTATGGATATAGCCCCATAAAAAAAATGGCCGTCCATGGGTAACAGCTCCCTGACTAAAGGACCCTTGAAAATTAAATAAATTCCCATTATCTAAAATGGCAAATCCTAAATTTTAACATCTCAATGATTACTTTTATAAATCATTTGATAAATACATGTCTTTCTTACTATTTAATAAGCAACGACAGAATATCTAAATAGTATCAATTCATCAGCATAAATTATCAATCCTAGAAAAAGTTGATATTAATTCTCTCCTGAAAAATACTGAAATACAACCATTCCATCACTGCAATATATTTGTGATAATTATTTAAAGCCGGAAATTGTTAAAAACTCACAGCGTAAAATTATGCCTATCAAAGTTACCGAAAACAGGCTTCTGATTTATATAATTATTGCAACAAAATCTGGATTAGAAATTCAGACCAAAATTACCTCTTAGATTGAAGAATCTAATATTTCCTTTTTTTAAAGCTGAAATATACTGATAAAAATATAAAATAGACTCACCACCATTGTGGGTAGCAAAACTCCAAAATTAATTAAAACTGAGGGTCATAACTTCCTTGCTCCTCAGAACACCTCTCTCAAAGAGTAACAAAATGAAAGTGATCCAACTCTCTGTGCACAGCAAATTAGGTGCACGGGACAATCAATAGACCTCGGGAGGGTCTTGGAAAGCGTTTATTTCACCTGTTACTAGAACCTGCAAGAGCTGAATACATTATAGCCCTTCCTATTTAAAGTAATTAAATACCTAGTTTTTTTTTATACAACTCAATAATACTGCCATCACAAGGCAAAATGAGTAATTTATCATTACCTTTTAAATTCAGACTTTCTTTATTTAAACACAAATTTTAGAATTTGGCTTTAGTGCAAAAATAAAAAAGAATTGCTTGTGACACCTATGATATTTGAAAATCGTATTTTTTGTTTTTAATAAATGTTCATTGAACCGTGAAACGATGAATATTGTTGAAGAAGCTCTTCTCAAAAATAACTGTCATCATATTCTATCATTTTTCTTGATAGAAATGTGTAAAAAATCCAATTATTGCAAATTTGGACTTGTGTTTATTCAACCGTAATATTTAGGCAAACAAGTTGTATTGTCTTTTAGAAAGTACCTTTTACAAACCTTCGATTTTTCATGATGAGAATGTGGAATTAGTTCCAATAAAATGGAATCAAAGTCATAATATTTAGCTTGAGACTTTTGAAGTGACATTTTTGCCTTCTGACGGTGCTCACTAAAGGTTGACGTAAAATACGCCCATAACATTTACTCAGAGGGTAGCTTATAAAATTACCTACATGCTCATGTAAAAACATATTGAAAACTCGCATTGGTTCGGAAATTATTGATGTTTGTTCAAGGGGGAACTTACTCTTTTTGTTGTGTATACATGTACTAGTAGAGCGGATTAGCTCCAAAAATCACAACAATTGTGCAAATTTTGACTAAAGCATGAAACTTTCACAAGTATTAGTATATGCCGTAAGATTTATTTTAAAGATGGGAGGTTAATTTTTAAATGCCATTTTCGGCCGTTGCCATGGCAACGGATTAATTTCTCCAAAACAACATACATTCCCATGTAAATGGTAAATAAACATGATATAGATGACCAAAATGATAATTTTCAGGCTCCCGATTGAATACATATGAAATTTAGAAATATTCACCTGTCAATTGTCTTGTCAACCATGTTATTTTTGTAAATTAGATGTTATTTGGTTGCCATGGCAATGGCTTAAGATGTTATATTTATAAATTTAGTCACAAACATATCTCGATTAGTACCTTTAAATTTGGGAAAATGGAATGATGATCATATCGTACATGTATTCTACATTTTTATCAATATGTTTACCTTTCTAGAGGGAAATAAGCTGTTGCCATGGCAACGGGCCCTTTTCAAAATTGTTTCTTTTTCAATTTAATTCAAGCTTTACCAAGGCAACATGATTTTTTTTTTCTTTATAAAGAACTCCTGCAGAACACTTTCTGTACTTTTTGTTCAAATGAGAGGGGTCAAATCTTAAGCATACAGATTAAGTCAATTCCACTTGTATTTTCCACCTGTCCATTGTCTTGTCAACCATGTTATTTTTGTAAATTAGATGTTATTTGGTTGCCATGGCAATGGCTTAAGATGTTATATTTATAAATTTAGTCACAATCATATCTCGATTAGTACCTTTAAATTTGGGAAAATGGAATGATGATCATATCGTACATGTATTCTACATTTTTATCAATATTTTTACCTTTCAAGAGGGAAATAAGCTGTTGCCATGGCAACGGGCCCTTTGCAAAATTGTTTCTTTTTAAATTTAATTCAAGCTTTACCAAGGCAACATGATTTTTTATCTTTATAAAGAACTCCTGCATAACATTTTCTGTATTTTTTGTTCAAATGAGAGGGGTCAAAACTTAAGCATACATATTAAGTTAATTCCACTTGTATTTTCTACCTGTCCATTGTCTTGTCAACCATGTTATTTTTGTAAATTAGATGTTATTTGGTTGCCATGGCAATGGCTTGAGATGTAGTTTACACATTTAGCAACCAAAATATCTCCGATAAGCACTGTAAAGTTAGGGGAAATTAAAGGTAAATCATATTCTACAACGTTTTTTTATCAATTTTTTTACTTTGCTGGGGAAAAACAAGCCGTTGCCATGGCAACAGACCAATTGGAACTATCTTGATGACCTTGAATATTTTTAAATATCATATGTATTCAATTGGGAGCCTGAAATTATTATTTTGGTCATCTATACAATGTTTATTTACCATTTACATGGGAATGCATGTTATTTTGGAGAAATTAATCTGTTGCCATGGCAACGGCCGAAAATGGCATTTATAAATTTACCTCCCATTTTTAAAATAAATCTTACGGCATATACTAATACTTGTGAAAGTTTCATGCTTTAGTCATAATTTGCACAATTGTTCGGCTAATCCGCTCTACTATACAGTGTGTTTAGATATTTAAAAATCGAAAATAGCAAAATGGCCATAACTTCCTTGTTTTCAATTATTTTGGTCTCATATTTTCAGGGTTTGCCTATGGTATCATCCCTCATAATTCATTTTTTTCTACGCATCAATGACCATTCCTTCAATAAATAGCGCCCTCTAATATTTTGAGAACGTATATTATCTAGAGTTGTCTTTATCATTCCTTCTGTTTCCTTCCCTCTATTAAATCACAGGTGGCAATGCATGCACATTGTTCTGATACGATTGCAGTTCTAGTTTTGAATATTTTTGTCCGCTTGATCACCAACAAAGTGAATACGTGCGTTATATAACTCCAATAATATTTCATTTATCGTTATTAAGTATTTATCTATTGGGCCTATATGAATCGCAAAAAGTGCCGTCTACGTTAGTCCGGAAGGTCCACAACAGCTAATGGGCCAAACTAGATCGTATTAAAAATTTAATCTCAGTGGCGCATTCCTCGGATTTTGAGCTGGTTTTCGATGGGGGCTCCATGGGAATGGGGTTAACTGTTATAGGTTTGCACTGAAGAATATTGCCAAAAAAAATTCAATGTTGCAGTCCCGTAGAGGTGATATCTCCTTGGTTATATTAACCGACAAGCCTTCAGGAAGGTTGTGGTTTGTACGCCCGAGGACCTTCTCTGTTACATGTAGGGGTGTCGGGAATTACACAAGACTAATTGTCACAGGATATTTGCAAATCACAGAAAGATCAACGTCATGCATGCACTGGCTTGAAATGAGTTGTATTGCGTCTGATTACATTTCGCGTTCACATATCCACATAGGAACACGGTGTCCATCTTACTTTCATTGATAACACGTCTGAAGCTGCCCTAATCGGCTCATTTGAGTTGACTGTACGTAGTTCAAGAGGTCCAAGTTTTGGCTATAACGGGAAATCTTTCAATTATTACTTTTTTTGGATGATTTAATATTCCAAATAGGTTAGTATGAATATTTTCAGTGTTACTATCTCAGAACAGTGGCGGACCGTGACCCGGGGGAGACAAAGCATGGGGGGGGGGGGGGACACACAGCATTGTTCACAAACAATGCAGTGCCCCCCAATGCTTTGTCTCCTCTGGGTCACGGTCCGCTACTGTCTCAGAATATTAGGAAAACATAACTTGTACATAAAGTCTTCTGGAATCGGAGGCAGATACTCATGACTCAAATTTTTTGCATTCCGATGAGCTGATTAAGATTTCCATGTTACTGTAATGGATGCAAGATTCTGCCAAAGGCTTCTTTTTATTTTTGCAGCCTCTACTGTCTGATTCACCGGGATTCAATGAAACATACCCGGCAAGCGGCGAAGAGCACATCTGCAGGCTGAGGGGGTTGCCTGGTTTAGCGGAATGGTCCAACATCGAGTTGATGGTTTGCCAGCTGCCATGCCAGTGATGGGGCGGTTTGTCGATGGCAGAAACGGCCGATTTCAATGACCCGAGGACGAACGATGTGCAGCAATGGAAGAAGAATGATATTAAGAAAGACACAGGGCGTATGTGACGGATCATCTGCCCTTTTCAAGCTCTATCATATACCTTGGCGATACAATCGATATAGGGGGCTGTCCCTTAATTGGTCAAAAGACCCTCATCGATTGGAAATGGTGGTTCGATATCATGTTGCAGCTCAGAAGGTTCAACAACTACGCTTTGTTATGCTTCTATGCAACGACGTATACCCGAGGGAAGTGGGAACTGAATCCATGGTTTGGGTAGATATTTCAGCTACTGGCGCCCTCTATTTAGACGGATATTATGGACACTTCGGAACGGCAGAGTGGCAGTTAAGCTAAATATTGCAAGCCCCTCCTCCAAATTGGGGTGGAAAGTTAGGCGTTATCATTTCCGGGACATCCTGTAGGTTCTTGACTTTTATTATTTTTATCATTTGTAATTATTCTATTTACGTTAATTGTTCGTACTGGATTAGTTATGTTGCTAATATTGTTACCAAGGGTTAAACATTGAGCTATAGTTTTGTTTACAAACCGTAAAATGAAATGCGGCAAAGAAAAAAAAATGCTACTTTTAATGGTACTTTTTTGGTACTTTTAATTCCTTATGTTTTGCAATATAAAGTACAGTGCGTATAAAAAAAAACGGGACAGATTTGAAAAGTCTATCAAATTTTTGTTTCAAATAATGATGTCTATATTTTAGTGTTAATAGATGCTCTAAGGTCTTATCTTTGAAATGCAATTTAAAGACATAAATTTTATTCATGCTTGAGCGAACACATGACGTTTTTGTTGGGGGTTCAAAAAGAGGCTTGCGCCAGAATTGCAGAATATGTGTAACACAATGATCAGACTTTTTGCTAATAAGGAGACTTCCTCTTGACCTTTTCATTATCTGTGCCACAATTTTCAAATTATGCTGTCAAATTTCATTTACAAAGTTATTTATTTAATTGAATTATTTTGTTTTCATTTAAACTTCTCTTACCTTTTAATTTTCCTTCATAAGTAACTGAGGAAAGAAGATTTTTTTTTGTCAACCCAAGCAAGAAGATTTGAATTATTAATTGGGAAAACTTGTGATTATTCAAATCGTTTTATTATGTGAAACAAATTATGTTATGTACCTTTAAAAGACATGCATCTATTTTTCAATGGGTCATTAATTCCTTGACCAAGTTTAATTGCTTGACAGGAAACACAGGAAGGGATTCATGTCTTTCAATGACCATGATGTATTGAGTGAATTTTGAAGGAGCTAGATATGGCAGATCGAGTAAAATGTATTAAAAAGTTGTGAGCGAGCGAAGTGAGCACGCAAATATTCCCACTTTTTTAAATTACAATATCAAAGTGTGTGATAGATTTTGACATAATATTCAGAAAATAATATCATATTTTACTTTCTATCTTTCCTTTTATTTCCTGTCCACTTTTTTCTTGGTCATGATTTTTTTAATTAAGGGGGGGGGGGGGAGGGGGAGCAACCCGAGCGCCCGCCCATCTGTGTGGCTTTGTTCAAAAGGAACCATAACCTTTGTAGCACATAATGAAAGGATTTGAATAAAAAAATCCATGCTCTCCCATAATTCGGTTGTAAAGAAAAAATTTAGCTTGAAGAAGGAATATTAAAAGCTAACAGAGAGCATATTAAAAATAAATAACAGAATAATTCAAGCAAATAAATAGATCTGAAAATTAATTTTGACCGCATGATTTGAAAATTATGGCAAAGATAATGAAAAGGTTAAGAGGAAGTCTGCTAATTAGAAAGAAGTCCGATCATCATATTACTCATATTCTGCAATTCTGGCGCAAGCCTCTTTTTGAACCCCCAACAAAAACGTCCCGTGTTCGCTCAAGCATGAACGAAACTAATTTTTTTTAATAGCATTTGAAAGACAAGACCTTAGAGCACCCATTAACACCACAATATAGACATAATAATTTGAAACTAAAATTTAATTTTGAAAAAAGATTACAGTGTTTAATTCAAGCTTTACCAAGGCAACATTAATTTTTATCTGTTATAAAGAACTCCTGCAGAACACTTTCTGTATTTTTTGTTCAAATGAGGGGGTCAAATCTTAAGCATACAGATTAAGTCAATTCCAATTGTATTTTCCACCTGTCAATTGTCTTGTCAACCATGTTATTTTTGTAAATTAGATGTTATTTGGTTGCCATGGCAATGGCTTAAGATGTTATATTTATAAATTTAGTCACAAACATATCTCGATTAGTACCTTTAAATTTGGGAAAATGGAATGATGATCATATCGTACATGTATTCTACATTTTTATCAATATGTTTACCTTTCTAGAGGGAAATAAGCTGTTGCCATGGCAACGGGCCCTTTTCAAAATTGTTTCTTTTTCAATTTAATTCAAGCTTTACCAAGGCAACATGATTTTTTTTTTCTTTATAAAGAACTCCTGCAGAACACTTTCTGTACTTTTTGTTCAAATGAGAGGGGTCAAATCTTAAGCATACAGATTAAGTCAATTCCACTTGTATTTTCCACCTGTCCATTGTCTTGTCAACCATGTTATTTTTGTAAATTAGATGTTATTTGGTTGCCATGGCAATGGCTTAAGATGTTATATTTATAAATTTAGTCACAATCATATCTCGATTAGTACCTTTAAATTTGGGAAAATGGAATGATGATCATATCGTACATGTATTCTACATTTTTATCAATATTTTTACCTTTCAAGAGGGAAATAAGCTGTTGCCATGGCAACGGGCCCTTTGCAAAATTGTTTCTTTTTAAATTTAATTCAAGCTTTACCAAGGCAACATGATTTTTTATCTTTATAAAGAACTCCTGCATAACATTTTCTGTATTTTTTGTTCAAATGAGAGGGGTCAAAACTTAAGCATACATATTAAGTTAATTCCACTTGTATTTTCTACCTGTCCATTGTCTTGTCAACCATGTTATTTTTGTAAATTAGATGTTATTTGGTTGCCATGGCAATGGCTTGAGATGTAGTTTACACATTTAGCAACCAAAATATCTCCGATAAGCACTGTAAAGTTAGGGGAAATTAAAGGTAAATCATATTCTACAACGTTTTTTTATCAATTTTTTTACTTTGCTGGGGAAAAACAAGCCGTTGCCATGGCAACAGACCAATTGGAACTATCTTGATGACCTTGAATATTTTTAAATATCATATGTATTCAATTGGGAGCCTGAAATTATTATTTTGGTCATCTATACAATGTTTATTTACCATTTACATGGGAATGCATGTTATTTTGGAGAAATTAATCTGTTGCCATGGCAACGGCCGAAAATGGCATTTATAAATTTGCCTCCCATTTTTAAAATAAATCTTACGGCATATACTAATACTTGTGAAAGTTTCATGCTTTAGTCATAATTTGCACAATTGTTCGGCTAATCCGCTCTACTATACAGTGTGTTTAGATATTTAAAAATCGAAAATAGCAAAATGGCCATAACTTCCTTGTTTTCAATTATTTTGGTCTCATATTTTCAGGGTTTGCCTATGGTATCATCCCTCATAATTCATTTTTTTCTACGCATCAATGACCATTCCTTCAATAAATAGCGCCCTCTAATATTTTGAGAACGTATATTATCTAGAGTTGTCTTTATCATTCCTTCTGTTTCCTTCCCTCTATTAAATCACAGGTGGCAATGCATGCACATTGTTCTGATACGATTGCAGTTCTAGTTTTGAATATTTTTGTCCGCTTGATCACCAACAAAGTGAATACGTGCGTTATATAACTCCAATAATATTTCATTTATCGTTATTAAGTATTTATCTATTGGGCCTATATGAATCGCAAAAAGTGCCGTCTACGTTAGTCCGGAAGGTCCACAACAGCTAATGGGCCAAACTAGATCGTATTAAAAATTTAATCTCAGTGGCGCATTCCTCGGATTTTGAGCTGGTTTTCGATGGGGGCTCCATGGGAATGGGGTTAACTGTTATAGGTTTGCACTGAAGAATATTGCCAAAAAAAATTCAATGTTGCAGTCCCGTAGAGGTGATATCTCCTTGGTTATATTAACCGACAAGCCTTCAGGAAGGTTGTGGTTTGTACGCCCGAGGACCTTCTCTGTTACATGTAGGGGTGTCGGGAATTACACAAGACTAATTGTCACAGGATATTTGCAAATCACAGAAAGATCAACGTCATGCATGCACTGGCTTGAAATGAGTTGTATTGCGTCTGATTACATTTCGCGTTCACATATCCACATAGGAACACGGTGTCCATCTTACTTTCATTGATAACACGTCTGAAGCTGCCCTAATCGGCTCATTTGAGTTGACTGTACGTAGTTCAAGAGGTCCAAGTTTTGGCTATAACGGGAAATCTTTCAATTATTACTTTTTTTGGATGATTTAATATTCCAAATAGGTTAGTATGAATATTTTCAGTGTTACTATCTCAGAACAGTGGCGGACCGTGACCCGGGGGAGACAAAGCATGGGGGGGGGGGGGGGACACACAGCATTGTTCACAAACAATGCAGTGCCCCCCAATGCTTTGTCTCCTCTGGGTCACGGTCCGCTACTGTCTCAGAATATTAGGAAAACATAACTTGTACATAAAGTCTTCTGGAATCGGAGGCAGATACTCATGACTCAAATTTTTTGCATTCCGATGAGCTGATTAAGATTTCCATGTTACTGTAATGGATGCAAGATTCTGCCAAAGGCTTCTTTTTATTTTTGCAGCCTCTACTGTCTGATTCACCGGGATTCAATGAAACATACCCGGCAAGCGGCGAAGAGCACATCTGCAGGCTGAGGGGGTTGCCTGGTTTAGCGGAATGGTCCAACATCGAGTTGATGGTTTGCCAGCTGCCATGCCAGTGATGGGGCGGTTTGTCGATGGCAGAAACGGCCGATTTCAATGACCCGAGGACGAACGATGTGCAGCAATGGAAGAAGAATGATATTAAGAAAGACACAGGGCGTATGTGACGGATCATCTGCCCTTTTCAAGCTCTATCATATACCTTGGCGATACAATCGATATAGGGGGCTGTCCCTTAATTGGTCAAAAGACCCTCATCGATTGGAAATGGTGGTTCGATATCATGTTGCAGCTCAGAAGGTTCAACAACTACGCTTTGTTATGCTTCTATGCAACGACGTATACCCGAGGGAAGTGGGAACTGAATCCATGGTTTGGGTAGATATTTCAGCTACTGGCGCCCTCTATTTAGACGGATATTATGGACACTTCGGAACGGCAGAGTGGCAGTTAAGCTAAATATTGCAAGCCCCTCCTCCAAATTGGGGTGGAAAGTTAGGCGTTATCATTTCCGGGACATCCTGTAGGTTCTTGACTTTTATTATTTTTATCATTTGTAATTATTCTATTTACGTTAATTGTTCGTACTGGATTAGTTATGTTGCTAATATTGTTACCAAGGGTTAAACATTGAGCTATAGTTTTGTTTACAAACCGTAAAATGAAATGCGGCAAAGAAAAAAAAATGCTACTTTTAATGGTACTTTTTTGGTACTTTTAATTCCTTATGTTTTGCAATATAAAGTACAGTGCGTATAAAAAAAAACGGGACAGATTTGAAAAGTCTATCAAATTTTTGTTTCAAATAATGATGTCTATATTTTAGTGTTAATAGATGCTCTAAGGTCTTATCTTTGAAATGCAATTTAAAGACATAAATTTTATTCATGCTTGAGCGAACACATGACGTTTTTGTTGGGGGTTCAAAAAGAGGCTTGCGCCAGAATTGCAGAATATGTGTAACACAATGATCAGACTTTTTGCTAATAAGGAGACTTCCTCTTGACCTTTTCATTATCTGTGCCACAATTTTCAAATTATGCTGTCAAATTTCATTTACAAAGTTATTTATTTAATTGAATTATTTTGTTTTTTCATTTAAACTTCTCTTACCTTTTAATTTTCCTTCATAAGTAACTGAGGAAAGAAGATTTTTTTTTGTCAACCCAAGCAAGAAGATTTGAATTATTAATTGGGAAAACTTGTGATTATTCAAATCGTTTTATTATGTGAAACAAATTATGTTATGTACCTTTAAAAGACATGCATCTATTTTTCAATGGGTCATTAATTCCTTGACCAAGTTTAATTGCTTGACAGGAAACACAGGAAGGGATTCATGTCTTTCAATGACCATGATGTATTGAGTGAATTTTGAAGGAGCTAGATATGGCAGATCGAGTAAAATGTATTAAAAAGTTGTGAGCGAGCGAAGTGAGCACGCAAATATTCCCACTTTTTTAAATTACAATATCAAAGTGTGTGATAGATTTTGACATAATATTCAGAAAATAATATCATATTTTACTTTCTATCTTTCCTTTTATTTCCTGTCCACTTTTTTCTTGGTCATGATTTTTTTAATTAAGGGGGGGGGGGGAGGGGGAGCAACCCGAGCGCCCGCCCATCTGTGTGGCTTTGTTCAAAAGGAACCATAACCTTTGTAGCACATAATGAAAGGATTTGAATAAAAAAATCCATGCTCTCCCATAATTCGGTTGTAAAGAAAAAATTTAGCTTGAAGAAGGAATATTAAAAGCTAACAGAGAGCATATTAAAAATAAATAACAGAATAATTCAAGCAAATAAATAGATCTGAAAATTAATTTTGACCGCATGATTTGAAAATTATGGCAAAGATAATGAAAAGGTTAAGAGGAAGTCTGCTAATTAGAAAGAAGTCCGATCATCATATTACTCATATTCTGCAATTCTGGCGCAAGCCTCTTTTTGAACCCCCAACAAAAACGTCCCGTGTTCGCTCAAGCATGAACGAAACTAATTTTTTTTAATAGCATTTGAAAGACAAGACCTTAGAGCACCCATTAACACCAAAATATAGACATAATAATTTGAAACTAAAATTTTATAGACTTTTCAAATCTGTCCCGTTTTTTTTGATACGCACTGTATAATGTATGTTTTACAAAAAAGAGCACTACGTGCAATTACAAACTCTCATCCGAGAACTCCATCTGGACCTCTTTTCAGAAAATTTAATATGCTAACTATATTTCAAATACATGAACTGCAAGTTGGATCATTTATGTACATTTATAATAAAAAACTTGCTTCCCCACATTTTTATGATATGTTTAAAATGACAAAGGGTGTTCATACACTTAAAACAAGACATGCTAATAATATGTATATTCCTCTGTTGAAATATCAAACTTCACGTAAATCGGTAAAATATTCTGGAGTGATTACTTGGAATGCAATACCTGTTAATATGAAAATGTCCCCATCTATTGCCTCATTTAAACGAAAATTTAAAATGCATCTCATGAAGGAATCTTAAGTACTATATAATTTACCCATCACAATCCAGACATAAATGTACCCCCCTTTCTCTCTCTATATTTTGTATATTTCAATATGGCATTGGAGCCATGCAGCCTTTGAAAGGCCAATGGCCTCTGCTGGCTCACCCATATTCTTGGTATTTATATTCATATTTTTTCTTTTGTAAATATTTGATTGTATTTGAATGTTTTTTTTTACCAGAAATGGAAATAAATGAAATGAAAGTTACTTACCTTAAAGAGTTGAAATTGGCATAACTAAGCATACGATATATGCCTGCATGGTTAAGCCAATTGTTCTGGAGCATGAGGGAATCAGACACGACGACCACCAGCTGTTTCGCCCGGCTGGAGTTCACCTATCGGAGGGGGGCATGATGGCATTCATTGAAAGCCTACGTTCGTAATGGCCTTACGGACGTTATTATTTAAGCCATGGGCATGTTTAATTTGTGGTAACACGTTTAGGTGTTCTTATTCTGGTTTAGTTGTTTTTCTTAATGCTACACGTGTCGATCTTTGATTATTATTTTATTATTTTATCATTATATATATATATATATATATATATATATATATATATTGTGTGAAAGAAATGGATGAAGAGAACAATGGTAGGCGTAGCTTAAATCAAGGTTCCCCAGAGCTATCTACCCTTTTTGGAAAAATTGGTGATGCCGAAAAAATGTCCCTGCCGGGAATCGAACCCGGGCCCCCAGCTTTGAACGCCGGTGCCTTAACCACTAGACCACAGAGACGGGTTAGTGGCTAGGGCGACCCCGATCCAATTGACCGTCAGATAGACAGATTTTCGACACCATACCAATTATAATTTCCTTTGTCGGGTGAAGGTGGGTTTTGAACAATGGCGGCTTGTCATTGTTCAAAACCCACCTTCACCCGACAAAGGAAATTATAATTGGTATGGTGTCGAAAATCTGTCTATCTGACGGTCAATTGGATCGGGGTCGCCCTAGCCACTAACCCGTCTCTGTGGTCTAGTGGTTAAGGCACCGGCGTTCAAAGCTGGGGGCCCGGGTTCGATTCCCGGCAGGGACATTTTTTCGGCATCACCAATTTTTCCAAAAAGGGTAGATAGCTCTGGGGAACCTTGATTTAAGCTACGCCTACCATTGTTCTCTTCATCCATTTCTTTCACACAATATTTAAATATAAAAGAGTTACCAAAGCTGTAGTACATGTATAACTTCACACATATATATATATATATATATATATATACATATATTTTATTTCTCTCAATGCTAGTGAAGTAAACTATGAGTAGTTCTTCCAACTTTCATCATGATATTTTGTTGGATCTGTTTATCTGATTATCTATTCAGTTGTGCGAATTTTCTCTCGTACACTTACAACCATAGCGAATGTTGTTTTTCTGCAGCTAAGATGCTAGTTGTTGGTAGATCCTTAGGCTTGTCTTACTTAGTCTCAACCAGGAATTCGTCTTCGATACACGAATACACAAAAGGTTCTTTCTTTCATTCTGTATATGGCAGAAACATGCTCAAGCCCATTTCATCTGGCATAGGAAATAACGCGCTTCAAGGGATTCAACGACAATAATATGTGATCAACAAAGCGATATACACAGTGGCGGTAAATTGTACAATTTTCGAGCCCCTGTGCCTATCTTACGTAACTTTGGCCGGCTTCACCATACATCAGCAGGAAGGTGAATTGTTTTCAATTATTTGAGATCGGATGTATTGGCCACTGCGTCGCCCCATTTATTTTATGTTGTGCCCTTGATTGTTTCCTCGTCCATATAGGTTGACACCCTATCATGTGGAGAGGAATTTTGTGTTTATCAATGTTGTGCCCTTTGAATGTTTCCTCGTCTGTAGAGGTGGGCACCTTATGTGGAGAGGAATTGTTTGCGTCATTATGCACCCCGTATATTAGGGATGTGCGCACGCTTGGGTGCGGACGCTTTAGTAAATTGTGATTGAATTATCGGATAAAATATACCCGGGTCCTTTCCAGTAGTTATGCTGAAGCCGTCCACTCTAATTAAGTGGTATACCCATTATATAAAGTTACAACATGGAACTTAGGATGGTGACTTTCAGATTTAAGAATCGTACTAATATGTATTCAAATTATGTTAGTATATCGTCTCACAACAAACAACTTATTCATGTTGTAACCGCCAAGATTATTAAGCCTATTCCCATACTGGTACGGGAATAATGTTGGTGATTATACTTGTTATGTGTTATAATTATGGATGAGACTAAAACCACAACCAATGGCACACCTTAATAGTTTCTTGTGCTTGTGTAAATTGTGAGAGTAATCCATAATAAAGAGCATTATTACCTAGGACTACTCTTGTTCCCGAGGTAAGACTTAACAAAAAGAGTTACGAGGGAGAAAGCGAATAGAATAAATATAATTAATCAGATTATGTTTATCTTATGTACTTCATTACATGAAAATCACAAGCAATGGTAAATATTTAAAATATTAATGAACCTGTGTTGGGACTGTTTCCGTGCCAATGTCGGGCCTCTCTGCAATTGTTCTCTGGAACGCTTGCTGCAGACACGTTCCAGTTCCAGTATCCAAGCAGAAGCTTGATAATCCTGATGTCCTTGTGGACAGATCCTCCATTTTCGGATCGGTTGCGTTGCTTATGGTGATGGTGTCAATGATGACACCTGCTTTTTCAATTTCATCGTACGTTTGATTGATGTACTTACGTAATTTCTCATCACCATCACTGATGAGTAAGAGGTATCCACCCTCTGCATAAGATCCAAGTACCTGGCAAAAGAAATTAGGATTCGAGTATTAACAATTATGCAATGATAATGTGCAAAAGGAACATTGAAAAAAATATAGCCCTCAAACACACACTGCACAACAATAAATTCAAGATACTTTCACAAACAAAACTGATTAAACAACGAATTACCACCTTCTTGTATTCCCATCACAATGATCTCTTGATAACTTTTATAAGCATAAATCTGAAAAGGTGTCATACAAAAATAAATCACTAACTAGTTGTCTAATATGACAAGGTAATGATGTTTTCAATCCAAATTGGAAGTAACACTTTTCCATGCCCGGGGCGTAAATCTCGGGGGTAAGGGGATACCCCCCCCCCCCATTTCAAAGACAGAAACTGATTTTTTTGTGATTAGTGATTAGTCTGTTCTTAATGAGTGGATTAATCTTTAAATGTCGTGAAAGTGTTTGAATGGGTCCAATTTTGCATCAAAAAGTGACAAATTTCTCGCGCTCAATCTTACATGAACGTCGCCATAACGAATCCCTAGTTTGGCTTTAGTGCAAACGTCATATCCACTGTATCCTTAGAGTATGGTTATGATTCGTCCTTGTATGAATCCAATGAGTTTTAAACATGGTTAAAACTTTGATCATAAACCAATCAAAACATCCTTTAGATATACTGGCATGAGTTTGGAGGGGTGGTATCATATCCATCGGATAATTTTGTGCAAAATATATACAACACATACCCATACATCAAGTTAAGTGTACGATGAGTTACCGATGACATAGATCATCAATGCCGTCAATGAAACACTGAGGCAACATATATCCCACATCATTTATCTTTACAATTGCATCTATTTTTATAGGAGACTTATACAAGCTCATTAATCAACACAACATTTTAATAAATATTTCAAATATAAATTTTGCCCTTTAGTTGGTATCACCAAAAGTAAAGCCCGGCTCAAACTATGCGATCCGATGCGACGCAGTTTTTCAAGAAATCGCATTTTGCATTAAATATAAAAGTTCTAAGAAGTAAAATTATTTTATATAAAGTTTGGCATTTTTTTTAACTTTGCGGCTAGCCCTGGGGTCGATGTAATGTCCATATCGGCCTGAAGTCACAGCCGATGATGACGTCATTCATTCAGGGAGGCTCGAACTGGACTGAATTTCGATTTCAGTAGTCCGACTACTATTCTCAACTCTGATCCGTAAGATTTTATTAGTTGGAATGTCCATATCAAATGTTATCACAGTTTCTTTGAGATTCGGATCGCAACGAATCGCAAAGTGTGAGTCGGGCTTTATATACACTCATTTCCCTCGATGTGGGGGTGTCCAAAGAATTTTGAATTTCAGCTGAATATATTGCTTTCACCCCCCCCCCCCCTCCACTGCTCGGACGGGATTTCCGCCACTGCTCTTTTCACAGTAAAAGGTGAATAATGAGGACCGTACCTCAATGCCTTTTAATATTCCGCATCCAATGCAGGTGCCACCAATTACTTCTGTAGGTAAGTTGTTGACGAGTCCTTTTCGCGAAGCCGTATCGGTGATATCCGTAAGAGAGGCTCTTACTGCCGTTTCATTTGAGAAAATAACGATTCCGAGTTTGCTGTTTTCCGGAATTATATTCATAATGTAATGAGCAGACGATTGATTCATTCGAGTAAGTCGATTCCCCTAAACCATAAATGAGATTGCAGAAGGATGTAGCAAAGTGTTTATTGTAAATGGACGGGACAGCGGATGAAGATAGATTGAAAATAAAGTTGTTTTTAGTTAAAAAAAAAATACAGGCTCGCATTCTGAAGTCCAGTATTACTTGCTTAGGCCATGGTCTAATACCCTTTTTACACAGGATTTTCTTAACCCCGGACTATCGCTAACCCCGTACTATCCTTAACCCCGTACTATTTTTTTTCCTTTTTACACATGCCAAATTGTTATTGCTAACCCCGGATAAGGAATGCTTGCTTTTCACACACGAAACTCGCTAACCCCGGACTAGTGGTTTTTGTCGATCATTCGTAGTACAAGTACTTCACTCGTACCATTTTACACACGCTACAATTTCCTTAACCCCGTACTATAGGTGGGGCCAAATTGCCATTTAGCCCCACCTATAGTACGGGGTTAAGCTTAGCCCACTTTCGTTTTACACTAGCGATCTTAACCCCGTACTATCGCTCTTAGCACCGCAATTGCTGGGATAACCCTGCTTTTTTGCAGGGCCAAATAATCCCGTACTAAAGGTGGGGTTAGCCCACTTTGCAAAAATGCTGTGTAAAAAGAAAGTGGGCTAAGCTTAACCCCGTACTATAGGTGGGGCTAAATGGCAATTTAGCCCCACCTATAGTACGGGGTTAAGGAAATTTTAGCGTGTGTAAAAAGGGTATAAGTCTCGGCTAAAATTATGGGAAGCTATGAGTGTCAAGAATTTGTTTATACCCTAATGCATCTTGTGTTTACTTGGATCGCTCTCATGCAGTGCCAAATGTGATGATAAATTGATCACTTAATTCTAAAATTTGATGTCACATATGGCTTTCCATAGTTAATTGAACCACAATTTTAAATCAGAGTTTAAATTAATCCTGAGTTCAGAATTATAGAGCCACAGACACATACAGATACACAACTACTGGCAAGATAATATCACTTTGAGGAATTGAGGGCGAAAATAATGGGAACCTGAAGCGTAGTATTACTTGAAAAGTTGGTGCCAGTAACATCATTTGTTCATTTTCTTTGTGCTACAGAAAAGTAGTTTTAATTATATCACACGTTTAAGGTGAAGAAAAATCACAGGGATAGACACAGAAGAGCAACTTACTCCCATACGGGCTCCCATACTACCACTGATGTCAAGCACAAGGACGACACTCCTGACCAAAGAGACCTGAAGGACCTCAAACTTGGGTGTGGTGTTAGATATCAGTGATATACCGTTCCGGAAGTCTGTTGTTCTGTCTAGCATGACCTTCCATGCACTGTCGCCACCGCAATTGATGTTCATGAGGTTTACAGCCAGCGGATTGTGTACGCTATCCGGAAGAGAATCCTCCGCACAAAAAACCTCGACCTGGAAGAGGGGGAACAACGGGAAGGAAATAGAGAATAATGATATGGATGATGCCCAACCATTCGGCAAGAAACATGTCATGTAAGTTATTTGAAAGCGAATTGATATGGTTAATACTTAGAACACAGGAGTAAAGGCCACTGTACACCACCCTCGAAGTCTGTGGTGTTTTCGGTCATAACCTTCCAAGCGGCTGAAAATCTGCAATGAAGGTTCATGAGGTTTGATGCCTCTTGGTTGTGAGTGACTTCATCGCAGATTCACTTATATGAAATACGAAGGATGGTTAAAGACAACAAATTCGAACTGTCGATGTCGGCACAGATTTTAAAGAATTCACTTTTGAAAAATTTTTAACATGGCTTCTCAATTCGCAAAGAGGTAATAAACCATTCACAAGCTGAAAATTTATCGGCAGGGTATTTTATGTCAAGTCCATATTAAAAAGCAATCTATAATTGATTTGACTTATAATATTCTTCAATAATTATCAATATCACAATGGTTTCATGTTTATAAGTCCGAACAAAAAATAGCGCAACATCATTTGATATTCATATAAGATTGTTTCGAATATATGCCAAGGGTGGAAAAATTGGTAAGAATAGCAGCCCTCCTCCATGTCCTACTGGAAAGAACAAAGTGTCCCGCAGTGTGTGCCACAGTGTGTTCACAGCGTGGAAACCAATTCAATTCGAGCATTTCAAGGGTGTGAATCACATAATTTATTCACCTTTTCGACCATATGAACACACCAGTCAGTAGGCAGGTCCTCAAAAGCAGCTTCTTTCATCCTTTTGTTAATTCATGACTAGAGAGGTTTTGCATATTTAATGAGCTGGGTGCGAACCAAGTTATACCTCTTTTTATTCGGTCATGCTGCTATAAATCTATATCAAATTTCACAATTCTGGTATCATCGTAAAGGAGAAGAATTATTCTTTGAGGTTATTGTGTTCGAATTTATTTAAATATTTTGTAATTTAGATGAAACTTTTGATATAACATATGGTACAAAATAATCATTTTCACCTCATAAAAGTTGTTATTTTTGGTCTTTATTTCTGTTTATTATAGGTTGTAAAAGAAGAATTTGTTAATCGGTCAAGTACATTTAGCAGCTTTCATTGGAAGAATGAACTCTAAATCAATAGAATGGGGTGTACTATACAGCACAAACGCTTTTCTGCCTCAATGTTGAGTCCAAAATGGTGAATTTCTAAATAAATTGGCAATAGGCAATAGAGGAGAGGTGACTTCCACAGCCCCCCCGAGAGGGGTAGGCTTCAATGTGCCACTTCTTTTGATGTAGCCTACTCTTTTCATCTCTAAGTGGTTCCAAAGTAATTAAAGTGGCAGCTGTAATGTGTAGCAGGAATACCTTTAACCTCAATTGCTTCACAAAAACAATAGAGAATTTACAATAAACAGGCAATATACAACGAGATGATATAGCCAAGGGTGGGCGGCGCGGGTGAGGGGGGGGGGGGGTGACTTCCACACCCCCAACCCCTGAGAGGGTTAGGCCTCGATGTGCCAACATTTTGTTTTATGTAGCTGATAGAGAAAAGTATACTCTTAACTCTCTAAGTGATTAACAAGCGGAGATAATTGCATTTAATTTTTTAACTATACATTATACTGTACATACACGTTATACGTATTAGTCTATGGAAATGCATACAAAAAGCGAAATTTCTGAGATTTGAGTATTCAAGTTTGATACCATATTAATTTGCTAAAAAATAATGATACAGAGTTGGAATTTCATCCACATGGTAAAAGTATATCAATATATATTTTCTGAAACATTTCAAGGTAATTGATTCAGTTTTCTTAAATGATGTTAAATCATGTATTTGTAAAATTTGCAGTTTTTTTGAAACAATTTACAAAAATGCAGTTTTCTACTTAAAATTTCAGCCAGATGATCTACTTATCCCCTATAAACAGTACCAAACTGTAGGAAGTGTATTTGTCTTTCATATGACCCTAATTTTGTGGCAATTGAATGTTTATGTCAAAGTCTATGTACGAACATTCAAATGTTCTGAAAATTTGGTGGTTATATTAAAAAAAAGCGCCCTCACGGGTTAATTTTCAGGATACAGCCTGGTTACCTCACATATTCATATTCAGCGTAAGAAACTGGTATAGAAGCACTATATGAAAATTTCTCCTTTTCCATGTGGCACCTTGCTACCTGCCGGACTGATGAGCGCCTGTTATTACGAAGCCTAATTCAGCCAATCAGATCTCTGAGATTCATGCTACTCAGAAATTTCAAAAACTTCGTCTTGTATCTTGATGGGAAAAGTGTGATATTGACCCGATTAAAAGCTGGTGCCACATTGTGAGGAAAGTACAGACTTTCAGCTTTATGATGATATATAAATCTTGCCTATTTGCGCAATAGCATATGTACCTGATGGGTGTTTCATAAAGCTGTTCGTAAGGTAAGAGCGAGTTTATGAACGACTGGTGAACCTTTCTTACGCCTTAAATAATCACCAATGAACATTTTGATGTCTACCATTTACCACAAGAAAAAATCACCAGTCGTTCCGAAAGTCACTCTTAACTAATGAACAACTTTATGAAACGACCCCCTGCAGACTGACTGCACACTGTAAACAGTGACTTTCGAGGTGCATTGTCCATGCACAGTGTGAAATTATCTTCACACCGCTGAATTTGAATTTTTTAACAATGTGAATAATATTTTCACTTCGTAATTCCGGAACACGCAAATTGCCTATACCTAGATGTTCGTTAATCCGAAAACGAAAAAGGGTTCGGTAATCCGAACATTTGTGGCGTTATTCCGAAGCTTCGTAATCCCGAAGGTTCGTTAATCCGTAAACAAAATAGGGTGCTTTATTCCGAAGGGTTGTTTGTCCGAAAACGAAATAAGGTTCTTTATTTCGAAGGTTCGTTAGTCCGGAAACGAAATAAGGTTCGTTATTCCGAAGATTCGTTCATCCTAGAATTAAATAAGTTTTGCTATTCCGAAGGTTCGTTTATCCGAAAAATGAAATAATCTGTGGTGAAGCCGGGAAAACCGGAAGGGCAAGCATGGTGGAGGGGGGGGGGGGGTTAGAAACACCGATTCATTTTCAATTGTTATGAGGATGGGAAAGCAGGGGCGCGGCCGAGCGTATTTTCCTTAGGGGCAAAACCAGAAAAGGGCACTTATTCTGTCAAAATGGGCCTTTTGGTGATATTTTCACCATGAGATTATCATCTGCGTGATGTCGTTGTGTGTTTTGTAGTAGTTAAGTTGAGCAAGCCTTTTTAAAATGATTTCTGATTATCATTATTTCATATCTAGGCTTTTTACGTGTTTTGGAAAAATTTATAAATCTGAAGTTCTAAAACTCGATTTTTGTCAATTATGGGTCTAATTAAGCTATTCCATACTCTTGAAAAGGCATCCCGCACGATGTGTTGTGAGCGCTAATCGTCAGCTCAAACTTTTGAACATTTCAATAAGAAATTAAAATTAAACATTCCGAGCAGTTCTCATAATCATGAAAAAGATGTGTATCTAACCAAAGAATTAACGCAAGCACGAAGCGCGAGCAGAAAATTTATGATATTCCAACCAGAAAACTGGACATTATAGACATTTTCCGTTTTGAATGAGGGCATTTTTTATGTTCGCTATTTTTTTTTCCGCAAAAAAAAAACAACGTAAAAAGTTATCTTGAGTTTATTCTAATGTGACCAACGAGGTTATTCTAATGTGACCAACACGCAGTCCCATACCTTCTTAATCCATTCGCTCGATATTGCTCAGAGAAAATCAAATTAAGATGTTTGATCCCTCAACGCTAACAGATGAACCCTTATCATTTTGATGCAATACATGCTTTGACCACAACAAAAACATGTACAATCCTTTGTTGAAACTATTACCGCACAAAAATCATCTTATTTTTTTCATTACAGCACTATTTTTTGTTACAAAAATAGATTAACTTCATTTTCGGAGAAACGAACCCTATATCGTTTTCAGACTGACGAACTTTCGGACTAACGAACCTTATTTCGTTTTCGGACTAACGAACCTTCGGAATTACGAATCTTATTGCGTTTTCAAACTTACAAACCTTCGGAATAACGAACCTTAATTTGTTTTCGGATTATCGAACCCTCGAAATGACGAGTCTTTGGAATTACACACCTTCGGAATAATAAACCTTCGGAATATTCCAATGCTACCGCACTATGTGTACACACTGTCAACGCAATATGTGTCACTTTTGTATTTTTCAAGCAGGTTACGTGTGATTTTTCAAGTAGAGAAATGGAAATAGGATAAAAGAGAGAAAAATGGAAAAGAAAAGAAAGAAGAGCGTCAACCGTCAGGCAGACCAACTGTTTATAACCCTTGTAATTAAATTAAGGGAATTGATCAAATCTGCTCCCCCCTCCTCTCCATGGCCCTTCACATGACCCTGGAGTTGCCCTTGAATATGCCTTTTACTTACAGAAGGTACGTGATCTTTTCTTGTCGCAGAGAGCAGGGATGTTTCAGCCGTCTGTTCAGATTCTGTATCAAAAAAGTGGCAATCCTTCTTGGTAGGAGCAGTGCCGACTCCTTTCCCGTCGTAGTTTTCCTTAAACAATCCCCATCGGTAGTAACCCCAACTTCGGACTAGGACATTGTCTAGATTGACAAAGTGGAGGTGGAAAGGATAAGAAAACTAATGAGTCCTGATCCATCCTTCCCACTGTCGTGCATACGTTAAGAGTGGCCTTTCGTTGCTGATCGGAAAACAATATGAGCCGTCCAAAACTTTCTCTATCATCATAACGATTGCCACGACTGGTCTCAAGATCTGAAAAGATCTTACACGATCACTACGACTACTCCACGATTTATACCACGGTTTCAATCGAGGAGCAAATTGGAACTAATACCTAGTTCCCACTGTCACGATGCCCGCTACGAATAAAACTGGAGTAATAGTAGTGATATCGTATCAGTTCGTATCAGATCATTATGAATGATAAAACAAATTGCGAAATTGTTTAAAAGTCACGGAAGGCAAATCCTGGCGTTCGTAACAGATCGCACGACTGTGGGAATAGTGGTAAGTGTATGCAATCGTGGTCATGTGGTTTGTGACGTTGAACATTGTAAATCTTCCAACTCTTAAGCTTCATTTTCTTCAGGAGTATGAAAATTCTGATACACCGTCACTCAACATGAAATTCATCCCAACGATTAGCTGTTTTTACTATAGATGGATGGTAATATGCATACGAGACCCATGTAGGTTTTATCTGTGCCAGTATATCCCAGTTAGGTTACATATGGGTATTAATAGATTTTACAGATTTGATAGCATTTAGTCCATTCATCATAAAAACAATAAAACAAGGTTCATACATTACATGGGAAAATTGTGAATAATACAATGATAAAATCTAAAAAACGTTTGAAGAAAAAGAGTATACATTTTATTTATGAAGAATGAAGAGTCAACTAGAAAGGCAAAGCCTTATTATTTTTATAATCATTATTATCATTATTATTATCATTACTATTATTAGTGATGTATTAGTATTTAAATATTTTGTGAAAGAAATGGATGAAGAGAGCAATGGTAGGCGTAGTTTAAATCAAGGTTTCCCAGACAGAGCTATCTGCCCATTGGAAAAATTGGCAATGCCGAAAATTGTCTCTGCCGGGAATCGAACCCGAGCCCCCAGCTTTGAACGCCGATGCCTTAACCACTAGACCACAGTGACGGGTTAGTGGCTAGGGCGACCCCGATCCGATTGACCGTCAGATAGACATATTTTCGACACCATACCAAAAAGTAATTTCCTTTGTCGGGTGTAGGGGGGTTTTGAACAATGATAAGCCGCATTATTTGGGTTGAGTTGAGTTACAAATAAGTATTTCAAAACAGGATCAAGATAGTAATAGGCAGATAGGACCCACATGGTCTTATCTGTGCCTATATATCCCAGTTATGATGGGTATTTCCAAATGGGATCAAGATACTTAAACCGTGGACCTAGTAGGTCCATGCTTGAACCTACATGGGTCTGTTACAACCGATAATGTCGCACCAACGCATAATGTCACAGCAACGCATAATGTCGTAGATTGCGACATTATGCCAAGAGCGTCCGACGCATAATGTCGCAGTCAACGCATAATGTCGTAGTTTTTCTAAGGCATAACGTCACATGTCGCAACGCATAATGTCGTAACAAAGTGTCAACGCATAATGTCACATGTGTTACAACCGATAATGTCGCACCAACGCATAATGTCACAGCAACGCATAATGTCGTAGATTGCGACATTATGCCAAGAGCGTCCGACGCATAATGTCGCAGTCAACGCATAATGTCGTAGTTTTTCTAAGGCATAACGTCACATGTCGCAACGCATAATGTCGCAGCAAAGTGTCGACGCATAATGTCACATGTCGCAACGCATAATGTCGTAGTTTTTCTAAGGCATAACGTCACATGTCGCAACGCATAATGTCGCAGCAAAGTGTCGACGCATAATGTCACATGTCGCAAAGCATAATGTCACAGCGGTATTTTCTTCAGGACTCGAGCTACAGATAAGATATAAAATATGCTTTCACTAAGTATTTTGAGACACGAGAAAGAGAATTAAGTGATTTGGAAATCAGGATTACTCTTTGTAAGGATATTTATCGGTTTATTGCCATTCCGTCTACTGCCTTTTTCCCCACTATCGCATGGTCTGATATAATTTCGTCTACCATTAGTTAGTCAACTATCAACATAGTCCAATAACCATTTCGTCTAATTACCATCTCGTCTAATAGCCAGTTGGTCTAATAGCCGTTTATTATCATCTAGTCTAATTGTATTTTTTTCAATTGGTCCAATATCCACTTTGTCCAATTTCATTACGTCAATTACCTTTTGATCTAATAGCCAATTGGTCTAATAAGCACTTGGTCTGCTCTCATGTCGTCAATGTTCCATTTGTTCTAACTTCCGTTCGTTCGCTATCACTTTGTCATAACCCATTTCGGGTAACAATCATTTGGTATCGTTGCCATGGGTCCAATCACCGGTTCTAGGACAATTACCTCCTGGACAATCACCTCCGGACAACTACCCCCCAACGACAATTATCCCCCGGACAATTACCCCTGAAGACAATTACCCCTCGAGGACAATTACCCCCCGGACAATTACCCCCTGGACAATTACCCCCCGACAATTTCCGCCTGAGGACAATTACCCCCCGATGACAATTACCCCCTGATGACAGGCGATGCGAGCGCGAAGCGTGACCAAAAATTTCTTACACTGTAGTGACATAAAAACAAAGTCTTCCCCTCACCTTATTTTATTTACTCCTCTTATTTTCCTCTTTTTTTCCTTTTATCTTTCCCCTTCTTTTTTCTTTATTTCTCCCCCCTTTTTTTTGCTCCGCCAATTTTTTTTCAGGGGACGGGGGGGGGGGGGGGGTTGGCACGTGCCCCCTGGCCCCCCCATAGCTTCTCCACTGCGAAGATTGCCAGAACGAATGGTCTTGTGCTACCATGACTTAAAATTATGATAGAATTTTGGGTTTCGTAAAGATTTGCAGATGGTGCTCTCTTTTTATGGCTTTCTTACTGCGTTCGTTTGATTCCAAGATACTCGAGAATGCTTTGAGTATTTCTTACGTCAAACGTACGACCGTCGTATGACTCTATGCACTCCCTTGGTCCAGGGGATTATTGTCCCCGGGGGATGGTGATTGTTCCCATTGGTAATTGTCCTCGGGAGTAATTATCCTCAGGGTTGATTGTCCGGGGGTAATTGTCCTCGGGGGAATTGTCCTTGGGGGATAATTGTCCTCGGGGGTAATTGTCCTCAGGGGGTAATTGTCCTCGGGGGGGGGGGGGGGGTAATTGTCCTCAGGGGGTAATTGTCCTCGGGGGAATAGTCCTCGGGGGGTAATTGTCCGGGGGTAATTGTCCTTGGGGGTAATTGTCAGGGTGTAGTTGTCCGGGAGGTAATTGTCCTAGAACCGGTGATTGGACCTATTGGTGATTGGACCCATGGCAACGATACAAAATGATTATTAGCCAAAATGGGTTTAGACAAAGTAATAGCGAACGAACTGAAGTTAGACCAAATGAAACATTGACGAAATGAGAGCAGGCCAAGTGCTTATTAGACCAATTGGCTATTAGATCAAAAGGTAATAGACGTAATAATATTGGACAAAGTGTATATTTGACAAATTGAAAAAATACAATTAGACTAGATGATAATAAACAAAACGGCTATTAGACCAACTGGCTATTAGACAAGATGGTAATTAGACGAAATGGTTATTGGACTATGTTGATAGTTGACTAACTAATAGTAGACTAATGTGGAGCGTTGTGGCCCAGTGGATTAGTCTCCGGACTTTGAAACAGAGGGTCGTGGGTTCGAATCCCAGCCATGGCGCAATTTCCTTCAGCAAGAAATTTATCCACATTGTGCTGCACTCAACCCAGGTGAGGTGAATGGGTACCTGGCAGGAATTTATTCCTTAAAATGCGTGTGCGCTGTAATCTTAGTAATTACGGCAGCCAAGCTACAGCTGGGGTAATAATATCCAAGTCCTTTGGAAGCGCATAGAGACATTATTCATAATTGTGATATGCGCTATACAAGAACTGTTTATTATGATTATTATTATAGACGAAATGATATCAGACCATGCGATAGTAGGGAAAGGGCAGTAGACGAAATGGCAATAAACCGATAAATATCCATACAAAGAGTAATCCTGATTTCCAAATCACTTAATTCTCTTTCGCGTGTCTCAAAATACTTAGTGAAAGCATATTTTATATCTTATCTGTAACTCGAGTCCTGAAGAAACTACCGCTGCGACATTATGCGTTGCGACATGTGACATTATGCGTTGACACTTTGCTACGACATTATGCGTTGCGACATGTGACGTTATGCGTTATAAAATCTACGACATTATGCGTTGACTGCGACATTATGCGTCGGACGCTCTTGGCATAATGTCGCAATATACGACATTATGCGTTGCTGTGACATTATGCGTTGGTGCGACATTATCGGTTGTAACAGGGCCCAGATGGGACCCAGATGAAAACGAGATCTCATACCCACGCGGAACCCATTTGGCAACCCAGGTGCACACGGTACATATACACAACAAAAAAAGTAAGTCCCCCCTAAATAAAATTGCTGTAACTTTTGAACGAAGTTATTTTGAGATATGATATTTCGTAGGTGATTTTTCACACTCATTAGGCAACTCCTGGAGAATAATGAGATTGATCGGTTGAGTCATGCATGAGTAATTAAAGATTGAATTAAAAATGACCATTTTTTAACGTCACAAGAGTCGTTTTTCAGATTATGCAAATACAAAGTTGGGCAAAAGTTGTTTTTAGGTGAATTTTATGGTGTTTTGCTGTTTTACTATCCATCATCATGATCATTTAGCCACCCCACACACAATTTTGATATCGTATGTTCATGGTTGAGTGAGCACAATATCGCAGGGGCCGCGGAAGCGGGGTAGGGGCCCACTTTTTTTTCCAAAAGCATGTTCAGAAATGTAAAATGACCATACGATTGTGATTTTTTGCATGGTCAGCCCCCCCCCCCACTTTTGGCTCAGCTCCTCCCCCACACTTTGAAAACCGTTCCGCGGCCCCTGTATTGTGACGTATCATCATAGAGGTTTTTGGTAGTATCCTCTACAACTTGTTAGGTCATATTAAAATTTGAAAATATTGGTGGCTCCCCCGATTATAGGCCCCTCCCCCATTTTTTAATTCTGGATCCACCACTGATTTGTCCATAAATTAAACTGATCATGAGAAATTGTTAGGAAAAGAATACATTTATGCAGTATAAAGAGTATTCATTCCTAAGTTTTCGAATGTGCTCGCTCAACCATGAAAATGTTAAAAGTTCGGAAAGTGTGTGGTGATAGAAATGATGGATGATAAAAACAACAGCAATTAAAGTCACTTTTGAAACCGAATTTGCCCCCAATATTCACCCTATTACCCTTTAAATGAGTCTGTGACATTGAAAATACCAATTTTCCCACTTTGATGCGTGCTCACTCATCCGTAAATAAACAAATCGATTTCATTTTTGCACAGGATTCTGCCCATAGGTTGATAAACATTACTGCCAAATGACATTGCTAAAGACAGCCTTGAAAAAAGGTTCCACCATATTAAACAAGGGGTTACTTATTCTGAAACATATACACCCATTATGTACACAAGTCTATGAGAGAGGAAGTCAAAATTTAACAAATATGAAATAAGGGGTTTGTTTCATGGAAGGTTTTTGTTACTTCTGCCAACAGTTATTTCATGAAACTTCGCACATGGCTTCAGAGTAACACTATCCAAAAGGTGCGCACACCAAAATAACGATTTGATACGGCACAGAGTGGGGCCAAGGCCTTGAACTTTCTGCTCATTCGCATAATTTTCGAATATTGTGTGCTCACTGATGCATTAAAAATCGTGATTTTCATAAAAATTAAATCAAATGAATCATGCAAGGAGGTTTGTGACAGATATCCTTAGTTACAAATTGCATTTTTTCCAATAACGTAAAAAAGAGCTAATCACATTCCACATGTTCATTCAAGCGTAAGTGTTTAATTAAACGCCTTTGAATCATTGAAGCATGTTAATTGGTCATGAACATAACGAAAAAGTTGATAAAAGATCAGTTTCAGTTACCAAAATGAAACAATACTTGCCTATGATATTTGAAAATCGTATTTTTTCTTTTCAATAAATGTTCATTGAACCGTGAAACGATGAATATTGTTGAAGATACTCTTCCCCAAAAATAACTGTCATCATATTCTATCATTTTTATTGATGAAAATGTGTAAAAATCCAATTATAGCAAATTTGGACTTGTGTTTATTCAACCGTGAAAATTAGCCAAAACAATTGTATCGTCTTTTAGAAAGTACCTTTTACAAGCCTTCTGACTATTTTTCATGATGAGAATGTGGAATCAGTTCCAATAAAATGGAATCAAAGTCATGATTTTTGGCTTGTGACTTTTGAAAAGTGACATTTTTACCTTCTGACGGTGCTCCCTGAAGCATGACGTAAAATGCGTCCATAACATTTACTCAGAGGGTAGCTTATAAAATTACCTACACGCTCATGTAAAAATATATCAAAAACTCGCATTGGTTCGGAAATTATTGATGTTTGTTTAAGGGGGGACTTACTTTTTTTGTTGTGTATAGATCCCATATGGGGATCTACATGGGGCGAATGTCGTTCCCAGATAAAACAAAAACACGATCTTGAAACCACGTGGAGTACATGGGACCCAGATGGCTAACCCACGCGGAACCAATTTGGGAACCCGGGTGCAAACGCTAAATGGATCCCATTTGTGATCCATGTGGGTATCATATAGGTTAAACCATTTGGGGACCATCTAGCGCCCACATGAAACCAACTGCGCCCCACAGTATTTGGCTATCAGGGCAGGCATCTAGAAGTCTGAACATCTCGTGTTTTGTACCACAGTGTGTGTAAATGTCCTCCATTAATATTCGATGTTTTTTGGAAAACGATTTGTTACTGACAGGACCCACATTAAATTTGGGTTACTAGTACCGGGTCCCCTTATAAACAAGATAATCGGACAGGAATAAGGGGAATATGCAGTGCCTCAGTTATTGTTCAATGTCTGTGGGAAAATTTAAAATTTTCTGTCTTGCCTTGCGATCATGGGCTTCGTCCCCCAATGAAAAAGATGATCATCCGCAATGAATCCCACTGAGTCATGCTAATAGTAACTGTGCATGCAAGCATTTCATTTAGTATTGTGTGCTTACCATAATAATGAAAAAATTGGAACTTGTGTTTACATTATCTACACAGTTGACAACGTTTTTGATTGATAGATTTTATTTCTCACGATCAAAACAGTACAAAATCTGTACATTCAAACATTTAAAACATACTAATTGAATAAACACATAATAACTGAATCAATAATATAGTGAATAGGCATACGAATTTGAAATTATAAAAACTTATGTTGTAAGAGAAATATGGGAAAAATAAAAAAGCTGCAAGGATCGTTGTCCCAGTTACAGAATACGATTGCGAAATATGTATACATTAAATAACATACAAAGAAAGCGCAATTACAATTACTTGCCCAAGAGATATCCCTAACTCCCCCACCTCCACATAACCAAAGTTGCCTTTCTTCCGACTAATATTTAGACGGATTTTGTAATTTCCTTTTAAATGTCGATAAGAATGAAGATCTTTTGATCTCACTGGGAAGTGAGTGCTAGACATCGGGACCTCTGTGTCTTATTGATTTAAATGTAAACAGAATACGGGAGTTTATTTATTGTTAGTTTTCTGAGCTTCTTTGATTATATGAATGAATTTGATATAATTACGTGTAAACATTGAATCAAATTAGCGAGGCAATATTCTTCAATCTAAACATGAAAAGTGCAGTCTCCATGATATTTATATCAGCAACTTCTAATAGTCCAAACCCTGTTTGGATCGTTGTGGGGCTAGATGATGAGATCCTGTATACAATCTAACAGCTCTCTTTTGTAGTTTGAAAAACATATCTATTATTATGTTTGGAGTAACAGTTTCCCCTGGCAATGATACCATGTGACAATGAAGACAAGATAAAAGAGTTATATTATAAAATCATTACCTTAGAGGGAAGGCAGAATTTAAGCTTAGACATAATGCCAAGTGTATGTGATACATTAAGTTTAAGGTTTCCAAACTAGGGTTTCATGTAAGACATTCGTCAAGTAAAATACCCAGGAACTTCACAGTTGACTTCTTTTCTAAAATAGTGTTATTTACAATAATGTTATGATTTGGGTTATCAACAATTGGTTTGGTTTGTTTATTGCTATGGTTACTTCTGACACTGTCGTGATAATATACGGGGATCCAGGATTTTCCCAAAGGGGATGGGGACATTTTTCCGCTGAAAATTTGACAAGCAAAATAAAAAAAGTTTTCATCTAAAATTGTCGGTCATTTCGTCTGCAGAAATTTGACTAGCCAAAAAAGATCCTCACTTTCAAAAGGAGGGGGCCCTCGTGCATAAAAATGTCATATTTACATTACAAATTTTGATTGTGGCTCTGAAAAGGTGGAGCATAATGATTGCCACCGTGTCATTGTTTTAAAACATGTATTTTCAATTGGTTTTGCAATTTCAAATTTAGTCACAAAGCGGTCTTGGTATATGTCATAACAGAATATTTGCTACAAATGAAAACTGTGAGACTGGCCCGTATTCTGAAGTCGGGTTTAACTTAAACTCTGGTTTAAAGTTGTGGTTTAAGTATAGATAACCAACTGTTACATAAATCACAAACAGTAGAGATATAATATTTGGCTCTCAAATCATTCTTAATTGTGTAGGAAGTATAAATAGATGATTGTCTTCACCATTGAAAAATCAGGAAAGAGCCCAATAAACATAAGAAACAATGCAACTTTAATAAAAATTTTGACACATTTGGCTTCTCATAATTTTAGCAGAGTTAGACCATGGTCTACGGGTCCAACCTTTCATCATTGGTGCATTATGATATGTACACCATAAATTACCGAGCAAAATACAGGTTTCCGTGCATTGATCCCATTGTTTTTCTTCCCAAAATAGGCCCTTCCTCGTCAATATGGCAAAAAGAGGAAACACAATGGGCCATGGTGATGGGTCCGTGGTCTCCAGATTACTATGAGTTTTTGCTCGAGGGTTGAATGAAAAAAAGGTCGGATCAATTATAATCGTGATATTCACTTGAGCATGTTATATCGGTACATGGATGTGATACTAAAAATGTGACAATTACCTGTATCTCCGAATTTATCTTCTCTATATCGTTGATTCAGAATATATTTCGGCGTTAAATGCATCAGGCTCAGAGCTCCCTTTCCGCATCCTTCAAGGTTTTCAACGTACGGCTCATCATCTGGGAAGTGGTGCACGATGATATTAGCAGAGTGAAACGATTCCGTCCTGAAACGTTTGAACCGGCTCGGGTTAGACCAGGTGTTTGGGACAAGGATCTTGATGTGTTTCCAGTAAACGTGATTCCTACTTGCATTGTAGAGACATTGAGATGCTGATGTAAACATAGTCTGAGAGAGAGGGAGAGAGAGAGAGAGAGAGAAGGAGGGGGGGGGGTAAAGAAGTGAACGAAGAGTTAACCTTCTTCTTCTACCTTTTTTTTATTCCAAAGAGCATAAAAAAGCAATTTTATTTCATAATGAAGGAACAAAAATAGTAACGAATGGGATTCTTTTACATATTTTCTTCAAACCATAATCTAACATATTCTTGTAAACGTAAGAGCACTAGTGATGACAATTACGGAGTTTCTCACGTTGGTTATTTTTCACAAAAATATACCCTTCAAGATAAAAATATGTTTCTAATTCACCTTTAAGGAGATCTAATTTGGGGTTGTTCGTCTACAGATTTTCGGTAGATATGGAAACGAGGGTTTAAAAAGATGGTATTCAAAGCAACGAAATTAAATCGGCTCACTGGCGGCGGAAGCCCCCCAATTTTTCTTTGGGGGTCCACCTAAAATTTTGTGACGGACACAGGGAAAAAAATTACAAGCAAAAATTAAAATTGACAAGCAAAAAAAAAGGTTATCAACAAAATTTTAGATTTTAGGGGGGGGGGGGGGGGAATCAGGGTACTAATGGATAATTCGTTTTTCATTCCCGATTTTCGTAGAGCAAAAACGGAAGTCAACCTCATGGATTGGTCTGTGAAAACACAAAAACGAAATCACAACGAGAAAAACCCCGTTGTGATTTCATTTTTGGAGATCAAAAACAGAAGAATGAAATCAGGAATACTTTTGGTCCTCTCTGATACCTCATTCTATACCTGTGTTTGTTATATATCAAAAACAAAATCAGAACACGCTTTCTACCCCCTGATTCTGTTTGGAAAAACGCAGACAGCGAAAACGAAATCGGGTACCGCTTTCCACTTCCTGCTCTGTGATTTTGTCTTTCGCACAGCCAACAGCCACACCGGCAGGAAGTAGTCTGCTATGCAGACTCTGAACTCGACTCGGGCAATGACCCGGCGCATGCACATTTAGGGGGCTCAAATTAACAAAATTAAAGGGAATAAAGGGCTATTTATCGCATTTTAAAAATTAAAATAAAGTAATTTTTCAAGGGGCCCCAGGGATATCCCGACGGCCTAGCCAGGGAAACCGCGTATCCAAACTTATGGAACCTGTCTTAGGCAACAAGATAGACACTAGCTTGACCCGGTGCATGCACATTTAGGGGGCTCAAATTAACAAAATTAAAGGGAATAAAGGGCTATTTATCGCATTTTAAAAATTAAAATAAAGTAATTTTTCAAGGGGCCCCAGGGATATCCCGACGGCCTAGCCAGGGAAACCGCGTATCCAAACTTATGGAACCTGTCTTAGGCAACAAGATAGACACTAGCTTGACCCGGTGCATGCACCTTTAGAGGGCTCAAATTAACAAAATTAAATTAATATTGGGCTATTTCAAGCATTTTTCAATTTAAAAAAAAAGTATTTTTAATGGGGCCCCCAGAGATATCCTGACGGCCTAGCCGGGGTAACCACGTATCCTCACTTGTAGAACTCGACTCGGGCAACCAGATACACACTAGCTTGACCCGTTGCATGCAGTGGCGTAACAGGGGTCGGTGGCTGGGGGGGGGGGGGCAAGAACCGAGAATTTCACGGTCACATCATAAAGCAGGCAATGGAGTCAAAAGGCAAAAATTTTGAGGGGGCGCTATTATGGAGTATTGGACAAAAATATATATATGCGAGAGAGCGGAGCGATCGAGCAAAAATTTTGACATTTTAATGGCAAAAATCCAATTTTGTGATAGATTTTGACAAAGTGTTAAAAGATAATATAATATCTTTTGTACGCCACGGTGAAAAGGATTTTTGTTATGATTGTGCCCATCAGGGCGAAGCCCTAATGCTCGAGAGTGCCCAGTATCATGGCGCTTATGGCAAGAAGTAGCTTAATATAAGTCCGGAGCGAGCGAAGCGAGCGAGATAGAAAAAATACCTTTTCATGAGAATCTAACATGAAGATAGATTTTGACGTGATATTCAGAAAAATATTAAACACTTTTCCTTTGCTTTTCTTTCTTTCCTCTTTTTTTTGTTTGGTTGTAGAACTTCTGGGGGCCATGGTCCAAACTCATACAACAATGCTTTATGAGTGGGGTCCGGGGTGGAGCCCCGGAACCTCTTGATATTAAAGCCATTTTAAACCTTACAGATGGCCACTTGAATTTTAATCAAATTGCGTGTATATTTATACAGCTTTCACACTACACATAAATTCAGTGCTGCAGTTGTGTACCGTAATCATCCAAATATTTTGAGGGGGCCTACCATAGCAAATGTGGGAATTTTTTTAAAAAGTCGCCAGTGAGCGAAACGAGCCAGAAGCCAGAAAAATGGCCTTTTGAAATAAAATTCAATTGTGTGATAGATTTTTACATCATAGCAAATATCATGTCTTATATTTTTTTATTTCATTCATCTCATTTCGCTGCCTCCTTCATATTCTTTTATTTCCCCTTGGCTGTGGAACCAATCCCCGCCCCCGTACGCCAGTGCTTCAACGCAAAGGTTAATGCAGGAAGGGTCCATATAGGGGGCCGTTGTAGAGCCCTTTAAAAGTTACAGGTTAAGAGCCTCCACTGCACGGGGTCTTGACTCTTGGACAGAGCCCCCGGTAGCTTTGAATATTTAGCAACTTTATAATAGACTTTCATACGAAATTATGCTATATACCATCCATCTTTTTCCCGCTCGTTATCTTCAATCCTCAGCAGCCCGGTAGTAATATCTTGTCTCTTTTTTTATTTTCCAATTTAGATTTTGCCTCATTCCATTCTACCTTCACTCGCTTTTGTTTGCCTTTTTTAAATCTTTAATTTATTTCCCTGTCTTTTAAAATGATTTTGAAATTAAATTATAATTATGTGATAGTCGTTTTGGAAATTTAGTCGATCAATCAATCAATCAATCAATCAATGCAGTTGTGTACCGTAATCATCTAAATATTTTGAGGGGGCACACCATAGCATATGTGGGAAAATTTGTATCAAAAAAAGTCGCCAGCAAGCGAAGCGAGCCAGAAGAAAAATGGCATTTTGAAATAAAATTATAATTGTGATAGATTTTTACATCATAGCAATATTTTATTCATCTCATTTCGCTGCCTCCTTCATTTCTTTTATTTCCCCTTGCCCCCCCCCCCCCCCGGGAAAAAATCCTAGCTACGCCACTGTCTGTGAAGGTCCGAAAACGCTGGAAAAAGCCATGTTAACGTGAATAAATATCCCTTTATTCCCTTTAATTTTGTTAATTTGAGCCCCCTAAATGTGCATGCACCGGGTCAAGCTAGTGTCTATCTTGTTGCCTAAGACAGGTTCCATAAGTTTGGATACGCGGTTTCCCCGGCTAGGCCGTCGGGATATCCCTGGGGCCCCTTGAAAAATTACTTTATTTTAATTTTTAAAATGCGATAAATAGCCCTTTATTCCCTTTAATTTTGTTAATTTGAGCCCCCTAAATGTGCATGCGCCGGGTCAAGCTAGTGTTTATCTGATTGCCCGAGTCGAGTTCAGAGTCTGCATAGCAGACTACTTCCTGCCGGTGTGGCTGTTGGCTGTGCGAAAGACAAAATCACAGAGCAGGAAGTGGAAAGCGGTACCCGATTTCGTTTTCGCTGTCTGCGTTTTTCCAAACAGAATCAGGGGGTAGAAAGCGTGTTCTGATTTTGTTTTTGATATATAACAAACACAGGTATAGAATGAGGTATCAGAGAGGACCAAAAGTATTCCTGATTTCATTCTTCTGTTTTTGATCTCCAAAAATGAAATCACAACGGGGTTTTTCTCGTTGTGATTTCGTTTTTGTGTTTTCACAGACCAATCCATGAGGTTGACTTCCGTTTTTGCTCTACGAAAATCGGGAATGAAAAACGAATTATCCATTAGTACCCTGATTGGGGGGCGTCCCCCACCTCAATATTAGGGGGGGGCATATCCCCCCGTACCCCCGCTTCCGCCGCCTATGAATCGGCTGAATGGAAGTAAACACAAATCCCCGATCAAACTGTACACAAAATATGATAGTTCGTTCAACCATTATACAGTATAACTTTGTTCTTCTTCAATTTTACAGAAAGAACATAAACCTGAATTCGGGGCAATGGGAATTTTTTTTTTTACAGCGGGTGCTGATGTAAATATGATAAGCAAAAACAACAGCAACAACAACAAAATGAAGGTTTCTTTGGTCCCGAGTAATTTGACAAGCAAAAAGGGTGTTTTATACAAAATGTAGGTCGTTTTAGATACATTTCTCCATTTTTCACAACAACAATTCCAGGAGGTGTTGTCTAAGGAGAATGGTATAGACGCAGCACCCCTGCTTCCCAGGGCCATGTCTGCATCAATTGTATTAATTTTTACAAGAAATATATTCACTCCCAATTGTATTGATTTTTACAAGAAATAAATTCACTCCCAATTGTATTGATTTTTACAAGAAATATATTCACTCCCAATTGTATTGATTTTTACAAGAAATAAATTCACTCCCAATTGTATTGATTTTTACAAGAAATATATTCACTCCCAATTGTATTGATTTTTACAAGAAATATATTCACTCCCAATTGTATTGATTTTTACAAGAAATATATTCACGCCCAATTGTATTGATTTTTACAAGAAATAAATTCACTCCCAATTGTATTGATTTTTACAAGAAATATATTCACTCCCAATTGTATTGATTTTTACAAGAAATAAATTCACTCCCAATTGTATTGATTTTTATAAGAAATAAATTCACTCCCAATTGTATTGATTTTTATAAGAAATAAATTCACTCCCAATTGTATTGGTTTTTACAAGAAATAAATTCACTCCCAATTGTATTGATTTTTACAAGAAATAAATTCACTCCCAAACTTCTATGAAGGAGCTGAAAATGAAACCACCTTAATTTAGTGTCTATTGTACATTTCTGTGAAATTAGATAGTCCTAACACATTATTGAGTAAAATCCATCAAGCAAAATGCTGAACAATTTAATCAAAATACGCTAAAAAATAACAAATTTGTTGAATTTTAAAGACTAGCAATATAAATTAGCGATATACAGGTAGCTGTATGAATATTCATTAGATGATATGTCCCTGCACTGCAAAAACGCCGATGTTAATTTAACACCGGCCTGATATCTATACCGGTGTCTATATCATCCACATCAGAGAAGCGTTGAAACAACGGTTAAGAATCAAACCGATACTGGTTTAACACTAATTGGTGTTGCTTAAATGCCAAATTGATGTGAGCCTAAAGGCAAACTGGTGTTTCAACACCTCTCTGGTGTAGACCGATACAGATATCAGGCTAGTGTTAAATAAACTCCGGTGTTTTTGCAGTGTGCTCTCCTTTTTCTTATGTTACTACTTTTCATCATAATTAATTCGTATTTTCACATGATATGTCTCCTTTATAATAAAATAAATTGCAACAACGAATATATAATGCATTAAATCAGTTGTCAAACCACTTTTGTTGATATAATCATTTTGGACAAAATTAGAATAAACATAATTATGATAATAGACAATAGAGACTGTTAGCAGGGTACGATAGGATTGGCTATATGCTGTTTACATTGTTAAATTTACTGAGGTCATTTAAGAGTCTTCTAAAAATGAACTGTCTAGAAAGAAGGAGAATGATCTTTTCAAAGACAATACTAGAAACTTCCAGAATAGTATAAATTTATGTACATAAAGCTGGTAGTTTCTACAAGGAGATCATCACATCAGATCAGAACTCGGAGTTTCACACCAGACTTCATGTCAGAGCATAGTTTATTTCCTACTAAAATATAACATTTACCTTCTGTGGAATTATTTGCACATCGTTAATGAATTGTTTGCAGTTTTTTGAGAGAGGAATTCTCGGTTCTCATCAAGATCATCAACCTTTTCTACAGAACATTTTGTCAACCCGTGGATTGCTGAAATTGACTGTTTATCATCATTAACTTCGTCTTCACGGACATTTCAAATCGTTAGAGTGATTATTCATCGTGTTTCAACATAAATTTCATCATCGCCTGCATTGTGGACTTGCAGTCCAATTTGGATTTTATACAGGAATATCGTAATTTTGGATTACTCACAGTCGAATTTTCAAGATATGTAAGATGATTCATTAAATATTTGGTTTTAACAATTTTTTACATGTTGTATGTAAACATTTGTTCAATTATTTGTTGCAGTATTGTAACAAAAAGAACAAGATGGATAATAACATCATGAGTT
Source organism: Lytechinus pictus (assembly GCF_037042905.1). Classification (NCBI taxonomy): domain Eukaryota; kingdom Metazoa; phylum Echinodermata; class Echinoidea; order Temnopleuroida; family Toxopneustidae; genus Lytechinus; species Lytechinus pictus. The sequence goes on along the minus strand of NC_087248.1, from coordinate 21,661,285 downwards.
TGCTCAAAGAAAAGGGATGACATGCATAGAACTGTTTCCCACCAAAATAATGAAAGTGTATAAAATGTCATAACTTTTGTTATTCCTTGAACTATTTTTATGATTTTGATCAGAATCTCAGTGTCTTATCTCGTCCTCCCCCTTCTCTTACAAAACACTAACATTTGATTAAAATGAATATTATAATCTTAGAAACATGAACTATGAATCATATTTACTTTAATATTTTTTATGATGGTCATGTCCTCGGGCACTTTTCTGTCGATTGCGATGAGCACATTCGAATAACCTCCATCATTCAGGGTGATAACATTCTTTTGACCGGTAGCCATTCCAAGAAGACAAATCTTGAGCATCCCAATCAAGAAAAGAATTTTTATCCACTCCATCCTGAACTCACATCCGCTTCCCCGCAATGCTGAGAAAGTATTACATTTGTAAGTTCCAAAATCTACCTACTTCCTTATTTTCATGATACGGTTTAATCGGTTCATCTAGCGGGGGCGAATTGTGATAATGTTTGCTGCGAATGAACCTATTGAAAATCTTCTCATAAACATTCATGCATAATTGAATTGATCGGTGGGAATGAATTTGAAAAATGAAGAACACAAAAAGGCTTTTGTCTGCGGTTGAATCTAGCATTACTCTCCTAGTCTGCAGGCGCAGACTCTGAATGAAACCCTGATCAACAAAAGGGTCTCTACGCAAAGACTAGGACATTATAAAACCTGCTTGAGCTAGATGACCTTCAGTAACATAGTACATTCACAAGGCATTATAGGCTGCAAATTCAGACCCTAAACATGAAAGGAGGATAAGAACATCAGCAGACTATAGAGTACCAAAGTGTGACGTCATCAATTTTCCATTTTTGCATGTCAGCGTTTTTGATACCATATTTTGATAGAGCCTGATAAAAAACCCTCACAACCCAAATTTGATGGGAATCGGTCCATGGGGCCCCATGATATGACCTCATGAATACATAATTAGCCCCATTGAAGTCAGTGTTTACTGGCTTGGTTCTAAATGTAAGGAACCAGGCCAATAATATATTGACTTCAATGGGACTAATTATGTATTCATGAGGTCATATCTAAGGCCCTGATATACTGATTCCCTCCAAATTTGGGTTTTGGGGGTTTTTCATCATGCTCTACCAAAATATGGCATCAAAAACGTTGAAGTACAAAAAAAGTTTTTTGTGACATCATCACTTCTGTACTCTATTCCCCTCCATTGGTATCTTGCAATTAGTAACCATCTGGAATAAAATCATTGGAAATGGTTGTTCAACTGATTTGAGTAGGTATGGGTGGTAGGTACTGGAAAGGGGCTTTTTTCAAGGTCAATGGTCAATGACGTTTTCATATACTGCATAATGGTATCTCCCAGATAAAATATTACAGGTTGGTGACCATGGTGTCAAAATGCACAAGTTCTTAAAAGCAAGGTTTCCACTTTGGCGAGTTAGAATTGCGAGTCATATACGAGCTGCGCGAGCTCTCACTCGCCATAACTCGCACAAGCTCGGGTGAAATTTACATTTTTTTCTGAAATTTGCTTGAGTGAACCGAGCGCAAAACGAGTAAGACCGAGCTTAGTATGAGTTGCAGTGACTTTTACACGACTTAAAGCGAGCTATGAACGAGTTATCAAGATTTTGTTACGAGTGATAAGAGTTTCATACGACGAAGGGGTGGGAAGTGCACATTTTTGGCACTCAAAGATGGATGCCGGCGGCGGCGGCGTCAACACCAATTATTAACCGAAGGTTAAGTTTTTTTTAATTACATCATAACTTAGAAAGTATATATATCTAGTTAATTAAACTTGACCATAATGTTAATCAAGCATTACTGAACATCTTGCATGCGTTTCAGGTCACAAGACCAAGGTCAGAGGTCATTTAGGGTCAATGAACTTAGACCATGTTGGGGGAATCAACATCAAAATCTTAACCTACGGTTAAGTTTTTGAAATGTCATCATAAATATATGAACCTAGTTCATAAAACTTGAACATAAGAGTAATCAAGTATCTTCGAAAATCCCGTCCGAGTTTCGGGTCACATGACCAAAATCAAAGGTCATTTAAGGTCAATGAACTTTGGCCATCTTGGGGGTATTTGTTGAATTACCATCATATCTCTGTAAGTGTATTGGTGGGTACTTCATAAAACGTTTACATAAGAGTAACCAAGTATCACTGAACATCTTGTGCGAGTTTTAGGTCACATGACCACGGTCAAAGGTCAGTGGACTTTGGTCATGTTGGGGGTATTTGTTGAATTGATATAAGAGTCATCAAGTATCACTGAACATCTCACGCGAGTTTCAGGTCACATGACCAAAGTCTAAGGTCATTGAACTGTGGCCATTTTAGAGGTAAATATTGGATTGCTGTCATAACTTTCAAAGCTTATAGATATAATGTAAAAAATGTGGATATAGGGGTAATCAAGTATCACTGACAAGTTTTAGGTCACATGATCAATGTCAAATTTCAATGAACGTAGTATTGTATCGTTATATGAATGGTGTTTTTTGTGAATAATTATTTTATAGTAGTTTTTCAAAGTCAGCACTGCTGCAATATTGAATCGCGTGATGCAGGTGAGACAGCCAGAGGTATTCCACTTGTTCTGTAATTGAGGTATCATATTAAAGAGCAGATATTGAACTTTTTGAAAATGGGTTTTTCTTTTTGAAACCCAGATACAGCCCGCCAAGTGACTTGAAGAAGATTACACTAGCAGTTTAAAGTATTTTTTATAGCATTCAGGTAAGTGACCTATCGTTGGAGAGAAAAAGACACGATTACTTGATTTAGATATTATGATGTATGAAATGCTGCTACTTGGGATAAAATAATTTATTTTTCTCACTTTTTTCATTGCTTTTGAAAGCGCGTTGCAATATATTACATAAAAGTGTTATTTGATCTAAATTTCACCATGAACGTGTATTTTGACACCATCATTGATCAAGAATTCATCTATTCAACTAATTGACCCCTAAATACATTCTTCATGATATTCATTATTTCATAGTAAACTTATGAAACCTCCATGTTTTCATTACAAATATAGCCATCATTCTTTGCATTATTCGTAAATAAAATATGAACATAAGGATACATTTCTGTTTCTTTTTATGTCATACATGTACACACACACACACACCCCATAAACACACCCACACACACACTCACACACCCACACACACCCACACACCCACACACACGCACGCACCCACACACACACACACACACACACACACACATATATATATATATATATATATGTATATATATATATATATATATATATATACATATACAGTGCGTCCCACAAAAAAACGAAACCGAGATTTATCGATGATTTATCATGACTTAATTATAGATATAAAATGACCTACCATTGTAAAGCTTAGAATCTCCGCTTTCATCTGAAATTACGTAGATTATTTCTCATTCACGCATGAGTGAGCAAAAACAATTTGACGAGGGGATACAAAAAAGTCATTTGGCGGGCTGTAACTGGGTTTAAAAAAAAAACCACATTTCCCCAAAAGTTCAATATCTGCTCTTTAATATAATACCTCAATTACAGAAAATGGTCAAGAAATAACAAAGTTGTGGCTATTTGAAATAAGGCTTGAATTTCAATAATTTCATAAAATGAAGAGGTTCTTTAAAAAAGGAACCTTTTAAAAAACTGTTGTAGGAATTCATTAAAAGGATAAATATCTCATTAATCGAATCGGTCTAATTCGAGCGCGGAGCACGAGCTGAAAATGTTTGTCAGTCCTACCTAAAAATGGGATATCTTAAGCAATTGTTGTAATCGTAGGATTCGTATGTAATTAAACATTTAGTTTGGGATGAAATTCCATGAAAAGGGGAATTTTCAATGACTATTGTAGGTATTACAGAAAAAATAGGTAACCTTTAAATAAAATCAGTTTTTATTTTCCAATTCTTCCTGCCCATCCGTTTAATTTTATTCACATTTTTCTTCTTTCTTCTCATCTTTCTTCTTCCCCACTTCCAATCCTTATTTTGTTTCCTTCTCCCTGTGCAATTAGGTGGCTACGAATGTGATATCAACATCACTTTCGTACTCCATCTGCCTTATCCCTCAATTATTTCCCCTTATACATGTATATGTTTGTATTTTTTTACAATTCAGAAAATGTGGTGCGGTAAATACCGTCGCTCCGACGGCTTCGTTCCTTGCGATTCTCCTAAACTGATCAAATATCACATTTTCTATGAACAATAAATGTTTTTTGAAGATAAACATTTCACCCTTAATTAATACGGACTGGAAAGACCAGGAAGTTCTTTCAGTGTTGTCATTCAAGGACGCGTATGCAACCACATCAAAACAAACTTTTTCATTGCACATTATTTCACGAAATCCAGCCGAATTGTAACGAGTTTCTTCAGTTAAAATGAAGTCCATGTAATTTTCACCAAAATTTGCAGAGAGTTACGTTGGTATCTATGCATTCTGAAAATGCAAAATATAATGTAGGTTCATTACTTAATTTTTTTTCTACGGGACTTCAAAGTCGCCGTCTTTGAATGATATGAAATGTTGCGCAATCAAGAGAATTATGCCTCTCTTAGACCTCACGAATTTATCAAATGAATTTAAATCATCTTTACTCTGTAGATAAAAAAAATAATAAATTCCGCATTAAAGGACAATACCACCCCAACAAAAAATTGATTTGAATATAAAGAGAAAAATCCAACAAGCATAACACTGAAAATTTCATCAAAATCGGATGTAAAATAGGAAACTTATGACAATTTAAAGTTTCGCTTAATTTCACAAAACAGTTATATGCACATCCTGATTGGTATGCAAATGAGGAGACTGATGATGTCATCCACTCACTATTTCTTTTGTATTTTATCATATGAAATATGAAAGTGAAACAGTGATTAATTCCTCCCTGAACATGTGGAATTGGCTGTGTTTAATACTATATGATTCAAATGGTCAAATCTGTAAAAATGAAATATTGTATATTTCAAACATTAAAAAACAAAATAAATAGTGAGTGATGGACATCATCGACTGACTCATTTGCATGTCACTGATTTGTGCATATAACTGTTTTGTGAAAAATAAGCGAAACTTTAAAATGCCATAACTTGCTTATTTTACATCCGATTTTGATGAAATTTTGAGCGTTATGCTAATTTGATAATTCTATTTATTCAAATCATTGCTGGGGTGGACTTGGCCTTTAAATTGTATGCTCTAACATGGTCTATGTTTGGCATTTCACAAAGTTTTCCGTAAGAAAAAATCTAAAATTCTAAAAAAAATAAAAACAAATATTGTCTGCATCACAACAGGCAACAAGATATGAAGAGAGGGGGAAAAAGTCATACACCTCCATAAAAATGCTTTGTTTGGATAAGTAAATGTTGACTTTGCATACAACATACTCAAAGAACTATTCATATTATTTGCATAGTACCCTGCATAAAAATAACATATAATTTATACTTTTTGTGTTCTTGCAAGGAATACAATGTATTTGATATTTGATTTCCCTCGGATAAAAATTCATTTCCTCATAAAATTGGATGCTCTAACAGGGTCTCTGATTTGCGTTTGACAAATTTTCCCATCAGAATAATGTAAAATTTTCACAAAAGGTAATTGTCTGTATGCACACCATAGGCAACAAGCAGTAGAGAGAGAGAGAGAGAGAGAGAGAGAGAGAGAACAAAGATCACACCTCCTTAAAAAATTCCCTCTTTGGATTTCGTGAATGTTGATTTTGCGTAGAACATACTAAAAAAACCATTCATATTATTTGCATAGCACTCGGCATAAGAATAGAATTATTAGACTTGTTGACGCCAAGACTTCTATTTATTCGGTGACATGCAAAATTTCTTTCACATATTATTATGAATTGCCAAAGAGAGGGAAAAGACGCGAAATGGTAAAACAATCGTGCACACGTTACGTACGTAACGCAATAAGGGTGTAAAAACACTAACAATGGAAAAAAGGGTATCTATTTTCGCTAGGAACAAGCTACGTGTTGAGGGTCAAATTTAGAGGGTGTGAAAATTAAGACTAAAGTGTTTTTTATAAAGGATGTACTTTTTGCCCAAAGAGTCAACACTACGTGTTTAGAGTGCGATTTTGCGAGAGAGGTGGGAGGTGGGGCTGTACTAAACCCAATCAGGTAAAGGTAAAACCGACTATCGTGACATAGCAATAAAATCAAAAATATTGTTGTACTTGTTTAGGGGGTCAATTCAGAGAATACTTGCCAAGAGTATCGTTTTGTTTCTATTACTTGTTAAGGATAGGGTTTCACACGCCAATACTTGTTAAGGAGTACGTGCATTGTCAGAATATGGGAAATACGTGTTTAGGGTGCTTTTCGAGCCCCCATGGTCGCGCATGGTATCCACTCGTCAATGGAAGCTAGTGCCCCCCCCCCGGGGGGGGGGGGGGGGTGGGCCAACTCTCATGCCATAGCTAGCATCATCTGAGAGCATTTCCAAACAACAGAGGGATGATGATGAAGAAGATGAAAAGAAGGCCATCATAAGCATTAAGAGCTGCATAGTAAATGACATTACGTGTCTGAAAGTACGTATCTCAACTTCAGCAAAGATAAATTCCTTTATTATTAATTACCTGTCGTTATGAGCTGCCGGTATGTCTTGAGATGCTATTGCTGCAGGACAAAACTTCATATGTGTTCTACGTTTTACATCACCCATGACGCTATTTTCTACTATGAATTAATTTGTACAATTTCATATATCAACAACTGATTGTTGTTATGCAAAAATCAGGCATATGATAATGAAATTCAGGAATATATAACAGCTTACACAACTCCTACATCACCACTTCCAGTTCTTGAGAATCAAGCTGAGCAACATATCAGTGATAACATAGATCCTGGTCTGATAAAACCTTTGACAGAACGTTAGGCTTTCACGGAAAGAGCCAGATCAAAGCAACCATACCTGAAAATGTCAGAAGGATATTAAAAGTTTCATTAGTCTTTGCTGAAGTTGGGACACTTCACTTTATTTAATATGACAAAATCTGCAGCTCAAATAATTGCCTTATTTTTATTCTTCATCAAGGCCCCTGGCTATTTTAAAATGTTCTGGGATGATGCTTGCTCTGACATGAGAGTTAGGCATACCCTATCCATTTACATATTAAGTTGTAGTCTATAGAATTTATTGTAGCATTTGAGGTTGGTGACCTATTGCTACAGAGCAAAAGAAATGAGTACATCGATGGAATTTATAAAATGCATATCTAATGCTACTACTTTAGACAACTTCACCATTTTAAATTATATACATGTACGTGATTTTTTTCTTCACTTTTGGTAATGCATTACAATATATATTAAAAACTGTTATTTGATCTCAGTTTCACCTCGAACTTGTATTTTGATATCATCATTGATCAAGGATTCAACTATTAATTTTGTGTTCATTTTCCACGCAGGCCAATCGTTTTCAAATCAGAATCACCATACCTACATACCACAATCAAGTTATCTACCAATTTACTAAAATTCCCTTACGTTATTGAAATACACAATTGACCTCTAACCCCTAAATGCATTTTCCCGGCCTTTATTTACCCTTATTTCAGGGTGAAATTATTAAACATCCAGGTTTGCATTACAAATAGCCATCTTTCTATAAAATGCGAATATATTCGATAAATTTCTTTTTTGGGGAATCATGAATGGATATATAAAGATATTTATTAACTTTTGACATTTGATTTTGTATTTCAAAGGTTAATGAATATTACGGGCCTTTTTGTCTTCTTGCAAAAATTGTTTTATCTCAGAGATACCATTATACGATATATATGTAAAAAGGTCACTGACCATTGACCTTGAACTTTATGGATTAATGTGCATTCGAGGTGATTCATTTTAACTTATATGATCTTCCTATAAGAATCTGTGCATTTTGACAAAACCATCACCAACCTGTGCCGTTTCATGTCAGAGACAGTAATGTAAAAAAAGTTCATTGACCTTTGAAAGGCTTTGACCTTGAATTTATTGGAGAATATGAATTTTAGGTGCTTAATTTCATTTTTTAAATCTTCCTGTATAAGAACCTCTGAATTTTCGCACCATGATCACCAACCTGCGCCTTTTCATCTCAGAGATACCATTATACCGTATGGTATATAATGTAATAAAGGTCATCGACCTTTGAAAGGCTTCAACCTTGAATTCTATGGGTGAATAAATATTCTAGGTACTTGATTTAATTTTATTTGATCTTCTTATAAGAATATGTGCATTTTGACACCATGGTCAAACTGTAATATTTTTTTTTGCTGGGAGATACCATCATACAGTATATGAAAAGGTCATTGACCACCGACCTTGAAAAAAGCCACTTTCCCCATCTCGTATTCCTCCTAACTTTTTTTGGTAAATGTTGACACGAATACCTGCTCGAATCGGTTGAAAAAACATTTCCAATTATTTCATTCCAGATGGTTACTAATTGCGGGATACTAATCGAGGGGAATAGTCTGATGATGTGCCTTTCCTCCTTTCATGTTTAGGGTCTGAATGTACGTGCAGCCTATAATGCGTTGTAGATGGACTATGTTACTGAAGGTCATCTCGCTCAAGCAAGTTTTATAATGTGCTAGTCTTTGCGTGGAGACCCACTTGTTGATCGAAGTTTCATTCAGGGTCTGCGCCTGCAGACTAGGAGGGGTATGCCATCTTCAGACAAAAGCCTTTTTGTGTTCTTCATTTTTCATATTCATTCCCACACATCAATTCAATTATGCATGAATGTTTATGAGAAGATTTTCAATAGGTTCATTTGCAGCAACCGTTATCACAATTCGCCTCCGCGAGATGAACCGATTGAACCGTAGCATTAAAATAAGGAAGTAGCTAGATTTTGGAACTTAAAAATTTAATACTTTCTCAGCATTGCGGGGAAGCGGATGTGAGTTCAGAATGGAGTGGATAAAGATTATTTTCTTGATTGGGATGCCCAAGATTTTTCTTCTTGGAATGGCTACCGGTCAGAAGAATGTTATCACCCTGAATGATGGAGGTTATTCGAATGTGCTCATCGCTATCGACAGAAAAGTGCCCGAGGACCTGACCATCATCGAAAATATTAAAGTAAGTAAGATTCATAGTTCATGTTTCTAAGATTATAATATTTATTTTAATCAAATGTAAGTGTTTTGTAAGAGAAAAGGGAGGACGAGACATGACACTGAAATTCTGATTAGAATTGGACAAGGAATAACAAAGTTATGACATTTTATATATTTTCATTGTTTTGGTGAATTAGTTCTATGCATGTCATCAATATTCATTGAGCAAATCCATGATGTCATACTCCATTTTTTTTTTTTGTTACGATACTGCAGCAAATAATTAAACAAATGGTCAAAAGAATTTAGTGAAAGTATCTCCTTCTTTCCTATTTATTTACATACAACAGGTAAAAAGTGTAAAAACCAAATATTTAATGAATTATCTTACATAGATTGGGCTGAGTAATCCCAAGTTATGATAGTCCTGTATAAAAATTCAAATTGTCTGGCAAGGGATTCTTGAAATCATAGTCCACAGTGCTGGCGATGATGAATTGATGTTGAAACACGACGAATAATAAGAGTCACTGTAACGAGTTTAAATGTCCGTGAAGACGAAGTTGATGATGATAAACAGTCAATTTCAGCAATCCACGGGTTGACAAATGTTCCACAGATCTGGTTGATGATCTCGATGAGAACTGAGAATTTCTCTCTCAAAATAACTGCAAACAGTACATTGATGGTGTGCAAATAATTCCACAGAAGATAAATGTTGTATTCCAGTGGAGAATAAACTATGCTCTGACATAAAGTCTGGTGTGAAACTATGAGTTCTGATCTGATGATCTCCTTGAAGAAACTGCCAGCTTATATATATAAATTATTCACTATTCTGGAAACTTCTAGTACTGTCTTTAAAGTACACTCTCCTTCTTTCTAGTACAGTAACAATCTAGAAGACTTTTGAATGACTTCAGTGAAATTAAGATTGTAAACATCATAGCTAATCTTATCGTACCTTTTCCCCTGCTAGCAGCCTCTATTGTCTACACTGTCCATTGTACATTACATAAATACCAGACATTACTCTGCCTCATTTAATATGCGTGTACATGGCAAAGAGAAGTTCTGGGATATTCTTATTATGCAATGAACTTCCTTAGAGAAAAAAATAAATACATTGACGAATATACATGTAATTTCTCTTACAATTCTTCATATATACAGCATTTTGTGTCTTATTTTACGAAATTATGTTTATTGAAATTTTGTCCCCAATGATGATATTAACAAAAGTGGTTTGTCAACTTATTTAATGCATTATAATCGCTGTTGCAACTTATTTCATTATAAAGGAAACATATCATATGAAAATACGAAATAATTATGATGAAAAGTAGTAACATAAGAAAAAGGAGAGCACACTGTAAACACGCCGGTGTTAATTTAACACCAGCCTGGCATCTGGACCTGTTTCTGGATGTGTACAGTGCAGGACCGTTTTGGTGTAGCGCACCGGGAGAGAGAGGGCTTATGGAGTACCGGAGAAGGTGGTTTTCTATCTCGATCCACACCAGAGAGGTGTTGAAACCATGGGCGGAAATCCCAGGGGGACAGGGGGGGGGGGACGTGTCCCCCCTACTCAAAATAATAGGGGGGGGGGGGACACAATATCAAATGTCCCTCCTACTATTTGTGCTCTTTTATGATGGTAAGAAATACATCATTCAAAATCGAAATAAAACATGTATTTTAGGACGAGATGACCTTACCTTTGGGATGATAACCTTTTTCTTTTCTTTCTTTTTTTTGCTTGTCAAATTTATTTTCGTCGAAATGACCTTAAATTTGGGTTAATAACTTATTTTTTTGCTTATCACATTTTCCAGCCCCTTGCCCCCCCTACCTTTTGAGAGAGATTTCCGCCCCTGGCTGTAGCACCACTCTGGCGTTAGGCTAACATGAATTTGGCATTTAAGCAACACCAATTAGTGTTAAACCAGTATCGGTTTGATTCTTAACTGGTGTTGTTTCAACGTTTATCTGATAATGATTATACTACTACTACTTCTACTACTACTGCTACTGCTAATAATAATATAGGTATATTTACCTTGGGAAGCCACTTCACTTCTAAAAACTGTTCTCCCAGCGGGCTCTGCTATTATTATTTCCCCGGCTTTAGCTGGGCTGCCTAGGCACTCAAGCATTCGAGGAATTTCTTCCTACCGGGTACCCATTCACCTCACCTGGGTTGAGTGCAGCACAATGTGGATAAATTTCTTGCTGAAGGAAATTACCCCATGGCTACGATTCTAACCCACGACCCTCTGTTTCAAAGTCAGAAGACTCATCCACTGGACCGATATAGATACCTGGCTGGTGGTAAATCAACACCGGCGTTTTCGCAGTGCAGGGACATATCATCAGTCCATCTAATGAATATTCATACAGCTAACTGTTATCAAAATATTGCTAATCTTTAAAATTCAACAAACTTGTTATTTTTATCGGATTTTGATTAAAATATTCAGCATTTTGCTCGATGTATTTTACTCCATAAGGTGTGTGGTCTATCTAATTCCACAGAAATGTACAAAATACACTAAATTAAGGTGGTATCAGTTTCAGCTCATTCATAGAAGTTTGGGAGTGAATATATTTCTTGTAAAAATCATTACAATTGATGCAGACATGGCCCTGGGAAGCGGGGTGCTGCGTGTATATTATTCTCCATAGACGACACCTCCTGGAATTATTGTAGGTGTGAAAAATGGAGAAATGTAACCAAAACGACCTACACTTTGTATAAACCCCCTTTTTCCTTTTCAAATTTCTCGAGACCAAAATAATCTTCATTTTGTGGTGATTATTTTTGCTTATCAAATTTAAATCAGCACCCCTATGAAAAAATGTTCCCAGTGCCCAGAATTTAGGTTTATGTTCTTTATGTAAAATTGAAGAAAAACATTAATCATTTGTTTGATGGATCAAAGTTATACAATGGTTGAATGAACTATCATATTTCGTGTACAGTTTGATCAGGAATTGTGTTTACCTTCATTCAGCAGATTTAATTTCTTTGCTTTGAATAGCATCCTTTCAATCCCTCGTTTCCATATCTACCAAAAATGTAGATAAACAACCCAATTTAGATCTCCTCAAACATGTTAAAGGTGAAGTAGAAATAAATTTTGATCTTGAAGGGTATATTTTTGTGAAAAAATAACCAACGTGAGAAACTCCGTAATTATCATCACTAGTGCTCTTTCATTCGCAAGAATATGTTAGACGTATGATTTGAAGAAAATGTATAAAAGAAACCGATTCGTTATTATTTTGTTCATTTATTATGAAAAAAAGTGCTTTTTGATGTTCTTTGGAATAAAAAAAGGAAGAGGAAGAAAAATAACTTTTCGTTCACTTCTTTAACCCCCCCCTTCTCCCAGACTATGTTTACATCAGCATCTCAGCGTCTCTACAATGCAAGTAGGAATCACGTCTACTGGAAACACATCAAGATCCTTGTCCCGAACACCTGGTCTAATCTGAGCCGGTTCGAACATTCCAGGACGGAATCGTTGCACTCTGCTAATATCATCGTGCACCACTTCCCAGATGATGAGCCGTACGTTGAAAACCTTGAAGGGTGCGGAAAGGGAGCTCTGAGCCTGATGCATTTAACGCCGGAATATATTCTGAATGAACAGTATAGAGAAGATGAATTCGGAGATACAGGTAATTGTCATATTCTTAGTATCACATCCATGTACCGATATAACATGCTTAAGTGAATATCACGATTATAATTATTGATCCGACCTTTTTTTCGCTCACTTCCTCATTCATCCCTCGAGCAGAAACTCATAGTAATCTGGAGACCACGGACCCATCACCAGGGCCCAAATTTACCTGTGATATGTATTGTGTTTCCTCTTTTTGCCATATTGACGAGGAAGGGCTTATTTTGGGAAGAAAGACAATGGAAAAACAATGGGATCACTGCATGGAAACCTGTATTTTGCTTGCTCATTTCGTCTGCCTATAAATAATGTACAGATAGTGAGAGGTTGGACCCACAGTCTTTGCACAACCCTCATTTGTAGCAAAATATTCTTTCATCGATCACATATACAAAAGACCGCTTGTGACTAAATTTGAAGTTGCAAAACCAATATAAAGTACATGTTTTTTAAATGACACTCTGTCTCAATACGCAATCATTATACACACTTGCAGATCCAGGGGGGGGGGGGGGGGGTTCGCACTTCCTTCCCGTGCCCTACCTCTTCAGAGCCACAATCAAAATTTGTTATGTAAATATGCCATTGTTACCCACGTGCGCCTCCTCCTTTTGAAAGCTAGGACCTTTCTTGGCTTGTCAAATTTCTGCAGAAGAAATGACCGACAATTTTAGATGAAAACCTTTTTTTCTTTTGCTTGTCAAATTTTCAACGGGAAAATGTCCCCATCCCCTTTGGGAAAATCCTGGATCCCCGTATATTATCACGACAGTGTCAGAAGTAACAATGGCAAAAAACGAACCAATTGTTGATAACCCAAATCATAACATTGTTATAAATCTGATAAAAGAAGTCAACTGTGAAGTTCCTGGGTATTTTACTTGACGAATGTCTTACATGGAACCCCAGTTTGAAAACCTTAAACTTAATGTATCACGTACACTTGGCATTATGTCTAAGCTTAAATTCTACCTTCCCTCTAAGGCAACGATTTTATTATATAACTCTTTTACCTTTTCTTCATTGTCACATGGTACCATTGTCAGGGGAAATTGTTCCTCCAAACATATATATATATATGCATGGGTGTCGATCACGGGGGGGGGGATGGGGGGATATATCCCCCCAAAAATTTCAAGTGGGGGGGGGGGATGGCCTGTATTATCATCCCCCCAATAATTTAGGGTAGAAAATTTTAATAATGATGAAAAAATGAAAAGTTTGATCATGATGATTATAGTGATGATTATAGTATGCCATCAATCAGTTTGTTTCCCTCGCAATTTGTGTATATTGTTATTAAATAAAAAACATTATTTTCCAGGACCTTTAAACAGATGGGTGGAGGTTCAAGATGAAAAATAATGAAATTTTTATGTATATGATATTTTTTTTATAACACATGACATAAAAGGACCCCGACGAAAAACATCTTTTGTTGATAGGGTGTTCCATCCCACCAGTGGTGAATAACTGCGAGGAATTTGCAATGACGTATGACATGAGGCGAAAGATTTTCGGACATTATTGAGACTACCTGAAATAGATGTTGTTCTATTTCACCCTTTTTCTTATTCATTCCCAGAAAATTCAAAGAAAAATAAAAATACCTTTGCGTTTCTATAGAATATAGGCTAATTACTTCATTTATTTGCCTGGTTATACACACTTTACCGATGTATGTCATGGTAGTATTGTTATATACATGTATCAAGTTCGGCATTCAGTAAACCTTTGAACCTTTGAACAAGAAAATATACCAAAAGGAAGATGTGCACAAAACGAAAGTCACCCCTACTTGTATATCAAAATACCTTGACTTGAACGATAAGTTTTGGTCAATAATATTTTGCAGGAGAGCATTGATTTCCTCATTACCTATCTATGCGGAAATGAGGTGCCTATAGTCATGATAGAGCTAGCCCATATCAAATGCAAAAAAAATCACTTTTAAAAATGGTCGTTTGGTGATCAGTAGCTCATATATGTATGGTGCTTTTGTTGTATGCAGTTGGATGTAATTAATATCAAACATTTTATCATGTGACCCCATCAGATACCTTTCATGAAAATATTGAGCTCCAGTGAGCTCAAATAATATGATCATATTTTTACAAATTTTTAAAAAGTGAAATCAATTAATGGTTTCAGAAAGAATAATCATTAATTTCTCCCCAAACCGTTCTTCGGATATGAACATCAGATGTTTTTTCCATGTTATTCTTGTTATTGTTATGGACTTGAATAACTAAACTTGATTGATTTTTTTTCTTATTTTGGCAAAAAGAAATATCTTTAGAGTTTGGAAAGGGATGACAGTTTTGCATTCTACATGTATATGAGCACACCCATGCGGTACGTAAATTTCATTTTAACACATATATTAGCTGATATTACACACTGATGGTTCAAGAAAATGTTGGAGAAATATCATAACATGAAAGTTGAGTTTTGATCGTTTTTGTTTGTTTTTGTTTCATGCACTTATAAAGCATTTAAAACATGTTAAAATCCAGGCTTAAAATCGTCTAAGGAATGACGGTAAGCCCGATGGCGCACGAGAAGCCACACACTTTGTAATTTGTGCTAGTCTTAATTTGTCCGAATCTGCATTTTATCATCATGCATTAAGAAGAAAACAGATATATGAGTCGGGTTAGATTTAAGGGAGAAGTTGTATACATCATGCTCAATAAACAGATCACTTTGTACATGGTCCAGACAATTATTGTCATTTTTTCTTTCGTATGAGTTTAGAATAGGCTTACTTGTAACACAAATTGAATTTTTAAAAAAAATATATAAGTACAGTACACTGCAACAATGAAGGAATTTCCAAGAACACCATCCCAGAAGGAAAAACCAGTTCCACTGGACCAGTTAGACCAGTAGAATTTTAACTGGTAACTCTGGAAATTGGAACATCGGTTTACTGGTCTAACTGGTCATTCTGGTCCAGTTAAAACTTTACTGGTCCAGTTAAAAATCATATAAACTGGTCTTGAATTACTGGAATTTTATACTGGTCGTTGTTACTGGTCTCACTGGTCATCATACTGGTATTAAATTCAAGCTGGTCTTTACTGGTATTTTCTACTGGTCTGACTGGTCCTCGAACTGGTCCTCATATTGGTCTTATTGGATCAATTTATTACATGCATTTGGTTTGTTATATACCATGGTCAGTGAAATGTGATGGAAAAGATGGTTAGTAAATTAATCTTTCTGCTGTTTTTTTAAATTTGATATATGAAATTACACATTTTCATTGTGAATTAGTTCACACACTTATTTGGAAAGTTTTTAAACAACAATGAGTGCCATTGCAAGGATATTCCATTCTAAATCCTGATTTTTCATTTTAAAATAGGAAATATGCAAATGAGGTAAACCACGTGATCAGCATCATCAGAATTACTGGTATTACTGGTCTTGACCAGTTCAATTTCAAACAATGAATTACTTTAGACCAGTTGACTATATCAGAGGAATATATCTTGCTTTGATCTTAATCATAATTAAAGGAAATAATTATTTTAATGATAATGTTAATACTTGATAATTATGATGTTAATAATAATTATTACAATATCAATAACAATGATAACACTAATAAGAATGATGACAACAATGATCATAATAATCATAATAATAATAATTATGATAATTATAGAAGAATGATGATAACAATGATAACGATAATAACTTTCTCTGAATTGCAAGATTCATTTTCCATAATTCGTCAAATGATCTGACTTGAAATAAAGTCATTATTTATTGGACCAGTAACACCCGTTTGATGAAAAACAATTTACCTGGTATTACTACTTTGCTTCAACTGGAATGCAATTGTTTGAACTGGTCTCCAGTTGATTTTTACTGGTCCAGTTAAAAATCAACTGGTCCAGTAAACATATACTGGAAACCAGTAAAAATCTACTGGAAACCAGTAAAAATCTACTGGAAACCATTTATTGGACCAGAAACACAAGTTTGATGAAAAACAATTTAACTGGTATTACTAATTGCTTCAACTGGAATGCAATTGTTGGAACTGGTCTCCAGTTGATTTTTACTGGTCCAGTTAAAAACCAACTGGCCCAGTAAAAATATACTCGAAACCAGTAAAATTCTACTGGAAACCAGTAAAAATTCTTACTGGTCTTACTGGTTTTTCCTTCTGGGATGCATATCAACTACTCCCAAATGTCCTAACTTGTGATTTTAGTGGGGGTACACTGTAAAAACTGTGGTATTAAAACTGACACCAGTTGGTGTTAATAGAGGACCACACACTGAGGTGTTAAAATTACACCCTAGAGATTGAACATAACACCAAAGAGTGCATGTAAATGTAACAACCAAAGGTGTTGTGATAACACCTATCGGTGTTAAACTAACACTCAATTTAACACCGGTGTAAAATAACTGGTGTGGTCCTCTATGTACACCGGTTAGCACCACAGTTGTTGCTGTGTAATGTTGAAAGATCCCCATCCACAAGAACAATTGTGTGAATCATCCCCCCAACCAAGAATACCGATCGACACCAATGTATATATGTTACAAAAGAGAGCTGTAAGACACTATACAGGATCTCATTATCGAGCCCCACACCGACCCAATCTTAAATGGGCGTGCACTATTAAAAGTTGCTGATATACATTGTGAAGATAATTCAGATCGCACTTTTCATGTTAAGATTGAAGAATATTGACTCGCTAATTTGATTCAATGTTTACACGTAATTATCAAATTCATTCATATAACCAAAGAAGCTCGGAAAACTAACATTAAATAAACTCCCGTACTATGTTAACATCTAAATCAAGACACGGATTCATTGCGGATGATTATCTTTTTCAATGGGGGGGGGGGGGGGACGGAACTCGATCATGATAGTACGGCAAGACAGAACATTCTAAAATTTTCCCACAGACATTGAACAATAACTGAGGCACTGTATATTCCTCTCATTCCTGTCCAATTATCTTGTTTATAAAGGGACCCGGTACCCAAATTTAATGTGGCTCCTGTCAGTAACAAATCGTTTTCCACAAGACATCGAATCGAGGACATTTACACACACTATGGTACAAAACACGAGGGCCCGTATTCTGAACTCAGGTTTTAAGTTGTGGTTTAAGTATGGATAGCCAACGGTTACATAAATCACTGACAGTATAGAGATATCATATTTCAGATCATTTGGCTCTCAAATCATTCATAAGGGTCTAGGAAGCATAAATAGATAATTGTCTCCACCATCGATGAATCAGGAAAGAGCACAGTAAACATAAGAAATATACAACTTAATATAAATTTTGACATTTTTGGCTTCCCATAATTTTAGCACAGAGTTAAACCATGGTAAACCTGACTTCAGAATACATGTCATTATGGTCAGACTTCTAGATGCCTGCCCAGATAGCAAAGTCATCTGGGGCCCAGTTTAGTTTCATCTGGGCGCTAGATGGGTCCCCAGATAGTTTAACCCATATGGGACCCACATGGATCCCATGTGGCCCATATGGGATCCATTTAGCGTTTGCACCTGGGTTCCCAAATTGTTTCCGCGTGGGTTAGCCATCTGGGTCCCATGTGAACCCCACGTGGTTTCAAGATCTTGTTTTCATCTGGGGCCCAGATGGGCCCTAGGTGGGTTCAAGTATATGTTTTCATCTGGGTTCCATGGGTGGGTCCCACATGGTTTCAAGATCGTGTTTTTTTTTTTTTTTTTTTTATCTGGGAACCACATTGGCCCCATGTGGGTTCCCATATGGGATCTATGTACCGTGTGCACCTCGGTTGCCAAATTGGTTCCGCGTGGGTTTGAGATCTCGATTTCATCTGGGTCCCATCTGGGCCCCATTTGGGTTCAAGCATGGACCTACTAGGTCCATGGTTCAAGTATCTTGATCCCATTTAGAAATACCCATCTATAACCTAACTGGGATATATAGGCACCGATAAGACCATGTCGGTCCTATCTGCCTATTACGATCTTGATTCCGTTTAAAAGCGTCGTGGTGTAGCGGTTCTGACTCTCGCCTTGTAATCAGAGGGTCGTGTGTTCGAATCCCTCCATGGCCTAGCATCCTTTGGCAAGGCGTTAATCCCCACTTTGCCACTCTCCACCCAGGTGTTAAATGGTACCCGGTAGGATGTGAAAGCCTATATGTAGTATGCCTAGCAATTGAGTCTTGGAACTCTTGTTGGAATGCGCCACAGGGAGTGGAGAATGTGCATACATCGTATGCGGGCATGCAAGGATCCGATGACCGGGGTAATAATATGTCTGTAAAGCGTTTTAGAGACATCGTTCCGATGTATCAAGCGCTATATAAATGCGGAATATTATTATTATTATTAAATACTTATATGTAACCCTACCCAAATAATGTATGATAAGAACTAGTTTCTGTTCTTTTCCCTATTTCGTTTATACAGTGCGTATAAAAAAAGTGTACACTTTGAAAAAGCCCCGGGAATTAAAAAAAATATACAACACGTGGGTAATTTTTCACATATAATCTTGGGTTTGGGTCTCATCTATCCAATGAAAGAAAAAGTTTTGACAGAATGTTACACTTGAGTGAGCACTGTCCATTTTTGTAAAGCTCGCAGAAATCTGTTTGCGCAGAAATGCTCGTTTTCACGCTGTATCAAGGGAAAAGGGAGAAATCAAACTTACCCTGCGAAACATTTCTCATACATTTCCCTTGCACTTTTAGTCTATTGAAATAAAACGGATACATTCAAGCATTTTGTAACAATTTTGCCACCCAAATTGAAATTTCAACACTTAGTAAGCACAACCTTTACCCTTTTTGTGCCAGCTGGATCTGAGGACATAACTGAATCTGAACAAAAGTTTACATCAGACATCTCCAGCGATTTTTATCATTTAGAGTGGGTTTACATTTCATTTTTCATTTAATACTTGTTTCTCCACACTTTTACCAAACTTGACAATGATTAACAAAATGAAAATCAAGCCTAAGCCATTTCATGTAAATCACAGTTCAGTGTAAAGCAAATATCGTCACGATGGCCTCGGTGTGTGGGGGAGTGGGATGGGGCGCAATGCACCATTCAAAGTGTTTTTGGCAAGGAAACAAGTTAAAAAGGTAAAAGATATCTTCAAATCAATTTTACTACTGTAGCTAAATTCCACGTGTTCTTCGTGATTAAGGTCTACTTTTATTCGCATAACTATTTCAAAGTTCTGCGCAAATCATTTTTCACTAACTTTTCAAAAGCAAGTGGTGCTCACTCAAGCGGAAATATTTTTTGTCAGAACATATCGTCATTTGCTTAAACGGATCTGTATCAATGTAAAAATGTGGAAAAATCTTCAGGATATTACAAATGTATAATTTTACAGGACTTTTTCTAAGTGTAAACTTTTTTTGGATACGCACTGTATAGTAATTATTCTGTATACATGTATACAAACCCCTCAAAAAAAGTTTGGAAATTTGTGTTTGGCCATTAATTTCTCCCAACTCCAAATTTTACACAATGCATATTTTACATCATTCAAAAGATCATTTAATTCTCGTTAAAATGATACCATGTTTGTTATGATCATGCTATCACAAAAAGAGCAGGATTCAAAAGTGTTGAATGAGGTCTGAATTGAAAAGCTGCAAAACGAGCAGAAATAGTCATCATGGGTCAATACAGAACATGATTCTTTTGTCTGTGTCAATAGAGATGAAAATCCATTCAAATCAAGCCCCTGCTTCTGTAGTGATGGTACTGTGAGATAAGATGGTTTGAGTCGTGGTTCGAAATACCCATGCATGTTTGTTTGTTATCTTTTTGCTTGTGCAGAGGTGTGTTTGATTCCATGTTAATGGTGATGTTAAGGTGCAAGAAAGCATTCAAGAGAAACCACTGAGAAACTCACTCATCACCACTGAAAAAACAACAGTGACTTTCAATATTGTGTCATTTTGCAACTTTTGAATTTTTACCTTGCCCCACATTTCAAGGCACTGCACCTCCATGTGAACGATAACCATATCATGTAGGGTATCATTTTAAAGACAATTATATGAGCTCTTAATTGATATTAAGTATACATTGATATGTACTAGAACCGATGATGAATTATCGATCAAAGTAAAAAAAAAAAAACGCTGAGAAACTCACTCATCACCACGGAAAAAAGAACAGTGACTTTCAATATTGTGTCATTTTGCATCTTTTGAATTTTGACGTTGCCCCACATTTCAAGGCACTGCACCTCCATATGAACGATAATCTTATCATGTTGGGTAGGCCTATCATTGTAAAGAAAATTAAATGTTCTATTTATTGCTATTAATTACACATTAATATTCAATAAAAACTGAGGAGAAGTCAGATTTCCAAACCTTTTTTGAGGAGTTCATATATATATATATACTGGTATTCAGTATTTATTACATCATATATTTTCATAATATCATATATTCCGTTTCCAGTTTTTTTTTGTGAAGATGGCATCACCAATAATAATAATAATAAAATGATTATAAAAATAATATGGTTTTGCCTTTCTAGTTGCCTCTTAATTCTTCATAAATTTAATGTATACTCTTTTTATTCAAGCGTTTTCTAGATTTTGTCATTGTATTATTTACAGTTTTCCCATGTAATGTATGTACCTTGATGAATGGACTATAGATGCTATAAAATCTATAAACCTAACTGGAAAATACTGGCACAGATAAAACCTTCATGGGTCTCATATGCATATTACCATCCATCTACAGCTAATCGTTAGGATGAATTTTACGTTGAGATGACGGAGTATCAGAATTTTTATACTCCTGAAGAAAATGAAGTTTAGGAGTTGGAAGATTTACAATGTTCAATGTCACAAACCGCATGACCACGATTGCATACACTTGCCTCTATTCTCACAGTCGTGCGATCTGTTACGAACGCCAGGATTTGCCTTCCGTAACACTTCACAATTTCGCAATTTGTTTTTACCATTCATAATGATCTGATACGAACTGATACGATATCACTACGATTACTCTACGATTACTCCAGTTTTATTCGTAGCGCGCATCGTGACAGTGGGAACTAGGTATTAGTTCCAATTCGCTCCACGATTTAAACCGTGGTCTAAATCGTGGAGTAGTCGTCGTGATCGTGTCAGATCTTTTCAGATCTTAAGGCAAGTCGTGGCAATCGTTATGATTGTAAAGAACGTTTTGGACGGCTCAAATTGTTTCCCGATCAGCTACGAAAGGCCACGCATGCACGACAGTGGGAAGGAGGGATCAGCACTCGTTAGTTTTCTTATCCTTTCCACCTTCAATTTGTCAATCTAGACAATGTCCTAGTCCGAAGTTGGGGTTACTACCGATGGGGATTGTTTAAGGAAAACTACGACGGGAAAGGAGTCAGCAATGCTAGCTACGAATCGGGTTCCAAGAACGATGATCCCAATAGCACCGGTCAATCGAGAGAAGGAACACGCTGCTCTCTCGAGATCAAAGGAAATTTGTCACCTAGTAGTTGTACGACAAAACAGAAAAAGGATTGCCTCTTCATCCCTGATACAGAATCTGAACAGACGGCTAAAACATCCCTGCTCTTTGCGACAAGAAAATATCACGTACCTTCTGTAAGTAAAAGGCATATTCAAGGGCAACTCCAGGGTCATGTGAAGGGCCATGGAGAGGAGGGGGGAAGTAGATTTGATGTATTCCCTCAATTAAATTACAAGGGTTATAAACAATAGGTCGACCTCATGGGCGGAAATCCCAAGGGGGACAGGGGGGACGCATCTCCCTACCAAAAGTAGTAGGGGGGGGGGTACAATATCAAATGTCCCCCTTCTATTTTTGGTATTTTATGATGGAGAAAAATACATCATTCACCACGTTCATAATCGAAATAATACAATATTTTTGGCGAAGTGACATTTTTGGTGAAAACCCTTTTTTGTGTGTTATAATTAATGACCTTACATTTTTGGTAATAACCTTTTTTCTACCTGACAGTTTATTCTTTTCTTATTTTCTTTTCTTATTATTTTCAAAAATCCAAGATGTCTTCCAAAAATGTAGTCTAATGTTGCTTTTGCTACTCTAAACAGACCCGACATACTGTGTATTTTGTTTGATATCCGGGAATACGATTGTTGTGTCTATACTGGGTCAAATAATTCATAAGGATAAGTTACATGGACAGTCGGTGGACAAGCATGTCAAAAAAAATCCACGGTGGCTTAAAAAATGTAGTACAAAATAGCCGCTATTATTTACAAGTAGACATAGTTCATGCAATATCCGTCAAGGGCATATGGTTTTGATGTCTAAACCATGAATCTAAAAGTTAGAAAATTAGTTACAAGGACAGTCAGTGGTCCAGGATGTCGAAAAATCTAAGATGGCTTCCAAAAATTGGATTCTTAAATGACTGCTGTTACTTAAAAATTGACCTAGTTCATTTAAAATTCACTGATGAGATATGATTTATGTATCCACACTATGGTTTGATGGTTAAAATAATACGTTTGGACTGGTTACAATGATATGTAGTTGTCCATTTTACCTAAAAGTCCCAGTGGGTGTTCAAAAGGGCATCTTAAACGACTCCTATCACTCAATAATGGTCAGAGTTCGTACAATATTAATCTGTGACAAATAATTTTGGTTTCTACACTGTGGTTAGAAGGGTCAATATAATACATTCGGACAAGGAACAAGGACATATTTGACACCTGACTGTCCTTTCAACTTGACCCAGTGTATTACTTGACCCTTTAAACCCTATTGTAGACACCAAAATCATACCTCATAGGCGGATAGAAAATAAGCTAATGCCACTTTTAAGTTTCAGCAGCCATGTTAGGATCAATTTTTGGAATTCATATTGGATTTTTAGACATACCAGTCCAATGTCTGTCTTTATAAATTATCCTGATGTATTATTTGACCCTTGAAACCAGTGGTTTATACACCAAAATCACATCCCCCAGGTCGATATGAAAAAAGTTATGTCCGCTTTAAGTATCAGCGGCCAATTTAGAATACATTTCTGGAAGCCATCTTGGATTTTTTGACATACCAGGCCACTGAGTGTCCTTGTAACTTGTTCTAATGTATTATTTGACCTTTGAAACCAGTGGTATGGACACCAAAATCACATCTCTTAGGCCGATATGAAATGAGCCATGTCCGATTTAAGTTTCACACTCCATTATAAATGAATTTTTGGAAGCCATCTTTAATTGTTGGACATACCAGACCACTGACTGTCCTTGTAACGTATCCTTATTTACCATTTGACTCTTGAAAGAAGTGGTTTAGACATCGATATTACATCTCCATGGCCGATATCAAATGAGCTATGCCAGCTCTAAGTATTAGCAGCATTTTCATAATCAATTTTTAGAAGTCATCCTGGTTTTTTTTGAGATACCAGACCACTGACTTTCCTTGTAACTTGCCCCGTCAGTGTATTATCTGACCCATTTAATCATGGTATAGACACAAAAATCATATTCGTGGATTTTGAACTACAATGTCGGATTTTTTTAATGGCAACAACAATTTTAGGCTCCATTTTTGAAAGCCATCTTGGATTTTTTTTACGTACTGGACCACTGAGTGTCCTTGTAACTTGTCCCAATGTATTTGACCAATGGAACCATGGACTAGACACCAAAATCATATCTTCCGCAGGCGGATGTGAAATGAACTATGTACATTTCAAGTATCAACAGCCATTTTAAACTCCACTGATTTTTTTAATCCATCTTGGATTTTTGGACACACCAGACTACTGTCTGACTTGTAACTTGTTCTAATATACTACTTCACCCTTAAAATCATTAATTGGAAGCCAAAATAAAACATAAGATGAATTGTAGATTTTTAGCCTGCGGCAGCCATTTATGGCGCCATCTTGGATTTCCCAGGAACCCTGGAGTGCTTATATTCACTCTAGCCTGTATTAACACATTATCTTACCCCCTAGACCATGGAACATTAATCCAAAAGGGATTCTAGGGTAGATAATGAGTGAGTTATATCAATTTTCAATGAATGGCGGCTATCTTGGACGCTATCTTGAAAATATTATTTTCCCGGACGCGGATTCTGGTAGATTCTAGTATGTTATTCCTGAGGTAAAATAGTACCCCCCCCCAAAAAAAAAAAACCTTAAAAAAAACAAACATTTGTAGCATTTTTGTTCTGGGTAAGGGTATTTTTGGTCGTACATGTATATTGACCCGTCTAATGGTCGACTAAGTGAATATGTGACTAACACCATTGAAATGCTCGAATTGATTTTGTTTTCACACTGTGAACACACTGCGGGACACTCTGTTCTTTCCATTGGACATGGAGGAGGGTTGCCATTCTTATTATTTTTTCCACCGGCTCGGCATATATTCAAAGCAATCGTATATTAATTTCAAACCAATGGATGTTGCGCTATCTTTTCGGACTTATAAACATGAAACCCTTGTGATATTGATATTTATTGAAAGATATTATAAGTCAAATCAATTATAGATTGCTCTTTAATATGGTCTTTACATAAAATATCCCGCCTAGAAATTTTCAGCTCGTGAATTATGGTTTGTTAATTCTTTAAGAATTTAGAAGCCATGTTTATAATTTTTCAAAAGTGAATTCTTTAAATTCTGTGACGACATCGACAGTTCCAATTTGTTGTCTTCAACCATCCTTCGTATTTCAGATAAGTGAATTCTGCGATGATGGCTCTCACAACATAAAGGCACCAAACCTTATGAACAACCATTGCTGCGGCAAAAGTGCTTGGAAGGTTATGACCGAGCACACCACAGACTTTCAGCATGTCCATGGTGAAGTAGAACGACACTCCGACATCACTCCTGTGTTTGAGGTCCTTGCACTTTCGTCTGTCAGGAGTGTAGTCCTTGTCCTTGACGTCAGTTCGAGTATGCTCGTAAGTCTCGTTCGGTTCATTTCTACCTCTCCTTCCATCTACTCATTTTCATCTCCCATGAGCGCTCCTGTCTTACCAATTCATCCTGGAATGATGATTTATATATGTGGTATGTGTAATAAATAATCAATTACATGTACGTTATAAATATCACAACATTTTATTATTCTGATAAGAATGCATGTAATATTAATGTACAATCACGGCTCTGTTCATCCCTTCGTTTAAAAAAAAATTCTTTCTGAACTTATTATTTTTTGTTCATTTTGCTCATGCAGGGGTGCAAATTAAAAAGAATGATCCAATCTTGCAAAACGTACATAAGTACGATTCCAAAAGGTAGCAAGCTTGGAATCGTTACCTTTTCCACGGAGGCTGTAATTGAAGCACATCTTACGGATGTTAAAGATATCACTTCGCGTGAAGGACTCATGAATGCTTTGCCGACAAATGCAGATTGCGATACTTGCATAGCATGTGGGATACAATCAGCAATCAAGGTAAAATGTAAATCTGGCATCGAAAATTCATTTTATGATTGTGTAAAATACGAATGTAAAAAAAAATATCAGAAATTTACTTTATTGATTTGAAAACCATTCTGCGGCCCCTGACATTAGCCGCAGCACCGTACTTGAAACGATGCTGGTGTTGGGGTTGACCTCGGAAAATATGGCGTAATTCTGACAGTTCGTGTTGGGCGCTGGTGTTGAATCAACATCTGGTGTTGCCGATCTACATGTAATTTCCCCATTTACCAACACCTACTCCAAGGGATTGGTAAAATCGTGATTTCAAGTTCGGTGTTGGTGTTGGTGATTTGAAGCCCACGAACAGGCGGCAACCAGGAAAAAGCATTCCCGTTAATAAATTGAGATTTTTACAGATGAGTGCAAATCATTAGCGTCTTATACATTTTGATGGACAATAACATTTACTCTTTTGGATCCTTGAAGCAATTTTAGCATTTGTAATCTTTACGATGAGATTTTAATGTAATTTCTCTTCGATTTCAGTTTCGTCGTCGAGAATTTCTCGCGTAAAGTTGAGATGATCAACAGCGCAGGGCAGAGGCGTGAAGTAATAGGCTATCGATAACGCGATCGGTATCATTCTCCTGAACCCAACTGTGGAGGTGCCGTGGCCGAGTGGTCTAAGGCGCCTGGCTATACATGAAAAAGTCCGGGGTACGATCCCCGGCCGCGGCAGATATGCCTGTGAGTAAGGCATTTAATCTACAATGCTCCTTTTATCCTGCTTTAAAATAAATGGAAATGATATATGCATTAATGGTAACTAGTGAACTTGTTTAAAAAAAAAAAAAAAAAAAAACCTCGGTGTTGAAGCTCGATTCAGCAGTCTTGTCATGCTCAACAACACCAACACCGAACTTGAAATCACCAATTAATTTTTATCACGTTTATTGTACATGTACATATTTGGATCTTCCACAAGTATAATATAAATTCACTCTGATAACTATTAGACCAATAACCCACATCGAAAAATGGTTTGAGTTTATAAAGACAGTATGTGTACAAAATACTTCTTAAAAAATCTGACTGTGTTAGGTAATGCACACCAAATAAATTTTCCAATGATCACTATAAAAGAGAGAATAGTAGTGAGATTTAGATTGTTTATACCAAAGAGTAGGTAATTGTGATAGGGCATGCTGCATATTGAGCATAATCTTTGGTTTTCCATTTTACTAGGAAGCAATTAATGCAAAATAGATAATGTTGATAATATGCTCCCCTGAAAACATACGGCCGACACTCTTGAAAAAAAGTGTTGTGTGCAAGGCCCGAAAGCCAATTAATGCTTTATGGCCTAATAGGCCGATGCCAGACTAATGGCCCAAGACCAACCTGACCAAGTAGGCTTACCTTCGACTTCCAAAGCAAATGAATAAACGTCCAAAGCCTAGTTAGGTCAACTGTCCTAGAGGTCGGCCTGGAGGCCAAACATGCCAAAGTTGGCTCTGTATAGGAACCATGCAAAAACTGTACTTGAGCTCAAAGACGATAATGTTGATGAAACGCTCTCCTTTAAAACGCGTGGTTTTGATATTTTCACAAATCCTATGCACTCGTGCATTAGATGGCGTAATTGATGTGACTGTCGAAGTCGCTTAATCTATTGTCCGTATAATATTGTATATATATACAGAATATATATATACTGTATATCGTCCCCGCGATGATTTCTGGCCATTTCAATTATGTTGCAGGTATTGGGGCCATACGCACAAGGTGGGTCTATCGTACTTCTGAGTGATGGCATGGAGATTATACCGTCTCCAGTAATCAAAGACATACTTCACAACATTACAGAGGCAGGAGTCATTATTGACACCATCACTATAAGCAACTATGCTGACCAGCAGATGGAGGATCTATCCACAAACACTTACGGCACATCAGGGTTCTGTCCCGATAGATGTGATACTGATAATGAGAGTGGAAATTGCTTAACGCCACAATTCCTGAGTACCATAACAGATAGACCTGACGTAGGAACGGGCGCAACCCCTGTACTGGTAAGCCGATTAATAAGTAAAAAATTGACACCCTTTTTAAAACTTGAGATGGAAAGAAGTGCAGAATTACCCTTTGTTTTGGAGTCATTAAAAAAATCCATGTCATGAATGCATGTAGTAGACACTGCAGAGTCAGACATTCCTAATTGCACCAACCGCTATTCAAAATTATCCTCCCTTTTTTCAGTGCGCGCATGAACTAGCGGATAGTGCTAGCAATCGCCTATGGCGATCAGTAACGTGCCCTTTATACGCTATCACCACTTACTTGTAATCGCATTCGAACTGGCGAACAAAGTCGTTTAGACGTTATCACAACTTGTAATATGAGGTTTTACGCTCTTCATCAGAAGTTTTGTGACACATGATAAGCCATGGACTTGGTGACGTAAAGCTACATCGTATCGGGTGTTAGTAAAAAAAAAAAAAAAATCACACACAAGGTACTTTTGAAACAGTTTCAACACACACGAGGGTACGTGTTTGGACTTTTTCCAAGAAAAGAAGTGTGGGTAATAATTCTAATATCCGAGTAAAATGATTATATCTTATGAAATATTAACGTGGATCCTTGCTATTTGATAAACTACCTTTATCTGAAAACCTCGACTGGTCATTATGACAAACTAACTGCGGTTAGATGCGCGCATTATTATACAAATAATTCACTTGAGTGCGTGCATGCAGGGCCCATATGTTACAACTCGCAAGAATGTTCTGTAATCTGATTGGTCCAAATTGGATCACATGATATTCAGCGAATTGCACTATTGCATCGATCCAAAATGCACTATCCTGCACTCTGAGGTCATACCAAAAGTACTATCCCGCACTCTGACGTCAGAGTGCAGGATAGTGCGAGGTCTGGATTTATCTATAATTATCTATAATTTAGATCAAATATAGCAATCGGGGCAACTCGGTAACATGGGGGAGGAGGGGGGTTGTTGCAAGTAAGCGCGTGCATGCAGGGCCAAATAATGAACGATGTGCGAGAATCGCCAATGGATAAACCGCCCGAGGTCCGCAGGACCGAGTGCGATATATCAATTTGGCGAGTCGAGCGCAGAGTTCATTATTTACATGCAGGTCCTCTATGCACAAGAATGCGTGTATTGTTTGTTTTATCCGACCCCCTCTCCCATGTTACTGAGTTGCCCTGTATGCTACATTTGATCTGATTCTAGATCTATTCTAGGGTCTATAATTTGTAATATTAAGAGATCACATACCTTAATCGTGCTGTTTGAGTACATCTGACCGTCTTGATTCCAATTAAATCCACAAATTCAAAAATCCAGAAAGTCACTGTAAAAAAGTTATTCATTCCACAAAGTTTTTCCAAATTTTCACAAAGTCATCTATGAAATCAAACATCCAACACAGTTTAAGATGAAAGGCGAAATGTTGTCAAATAACAAAACAATTAATGGATATTTACATATTTGCAAATTATTTTACGGGTTTATGCCTTATTTATGAAGGTTACAGGCCCGTTGAAATAGAAGTTTTGGACCCGTGAAGAGTTGGAATTGTTGACCGTGAGCTCTTGACTTAGGCTGTAGCCAACGGCGTCCAATCCTTTGTCATGCGAATCGGCCTCTTGTTGGACTAATGACATTGTTCCCATTTCTTTTATTTCCATAATGGCATTGGCGACAATAGTGCTATGGTCAATCTTGACATCATGGGTGGCTGCGCTAGTTGACGGTTGCTCATAATTAATTGCTCTTGATATCACTCTGCTCATTTCTTCTTTTCTAGTGTCACTCGTATTACTGTAATGTCTTAAGGAGCTCTCTGACTTGTGTCCAGTCACCGTCATTATACCTTGTGCTTCGAAAGCTGTACAAGAGCTGTTCAACATTGACCTATACTTTAAGAGACTTTTAACAGGATATCTTAGAGGACCCCTTTCTTTATACATTCGCCGACCGTATGCTTCGCTTTCTCCCTCTCGTCGATTTTTTTTTCAAAGAGTCCTTCATCTCGAAATATCTCTTCCCTTTGAAGTCTCTGTTCAGAATGTAAGCATCTGGTGCCATGGCTCTGAGGCTTTTCCTTCCTCTCTGTCCAGAATAGACCATCACATCCAGGAAAATACCATGTTCTGGAGACCAATTGGTGAATTATTGTCTACCAGTCCACTTCCACGGATTTTCTTCATGTCAACCATGTTTACAGGAGGTTTGTGTTTCACTGTACCTTTACCATTTTTCTTCACTTGCTTGAGGACAGCTTTGTATGTGTTATTGAACTTATGAAATTCCTTCGATGACGACATGTCAATTTATTTGGCGATGAACATACTCCAAAATTGATAGATTGTAGAGACTTCTTTTTGTACAAGGTGCCATCTTCCTTCCTCAGACTACCAAAGAAACGACTCAAGACACTGTCAAGCTCTCTCGTAGGGAGTTGATGCAAAGACTCGAAATCAATTCCAACTAAACCACAAAATCTTTCAACTCGGTGTCTGGCGAAACGTTAAACCTTTTTCGTGTTCTTACTGTCAACACTGTCCAAAAGCTCATCTATTTCTTGATCCGTCAAAAAAACAAATCCTAATCCTCTTTGTTCATCCATTCTGATAATCCAAATTATATCCAACAAGAGGCACAATAAAAGCAGAAAATAAACAAATACGTTGCAAAGTCAATCTAGCGCAGCCACCCTAACCCAACAGAAGTCGCGATTGCGCTACGTCGCTACGTTTGTGACCAAAGCACTGTAGCCGATGCTTCTCACGTTATCCAGCCATACGCCGTATTCTGGACCGGGATTCTGGACCTCTCTCTTCTTGTACATTACATTTGAATAAGTACTCAATGAAACGAAAATTCGAAGGATTTTGAATGATGTTGAATGCTTTAATTTGTTATTCGTTCAGATCTTGAACTCCGAAATAACTATCAAGTCCGATTCTGGATTCCATGTTTTTCCGGTGGTCATCGATGACGCCCTTGGCAATAACACGGTGATCACAGTAGAGTGGACAGAGAGTAATTCAATACTGGTCGAAGTTGCTGGTCCAAACGGTACTCAGATTGACCATAACGATCCCAGATATTATACAGGAGACAAGATAGTAACGATTGCCATACCTCAGGCGCAGGTAAATCCATATGTTATATTAGTTCTGTGAGCGTGATCAAACCATAGACATAATGCATTCATGTTATTGTAGAACGATTTTCTAACTGATATTATCATGCTGATGAAATATCTTTTAAATAAATAAATATTCTCTATGAACATGTGTATACATGTACATTGTATATATTTACATGGCGACACGACGTTTGCTCCTGCGACATTTGCTCCGGTCTTGATATTAGGGCATAGTGTTAGAGTTCTTAAGATTAGATTTGGCTTAACATGCAATTGTCGCCGGAGCAAATGTCATGAAAACATATATATATATATATATATATATATATATATATATATATATATATATATATATATATATAGATAGATATATGACGTATCCTTTTCGTCATCTTTTGTGCGCTTTTGCTCACTGCTTGGATACCGCGCATTTTTATGATGCATTATTTTGACGCAATCTAATAAATTTGTCATAACTTCACAAAGCCCTATGGGCGAAAATTCGTTAAAATATTACTGTCCACGGAGTTTTTATACTTTTCTTTGTTTGAATCTATATATATATATATATATATATATATACACACTCACACATGCACCCACACACACACATAATGTTACAGTTAGGTGCATAGGACGGTGTTTCCCCTCGCTCTCTTACGGGTGATCCTTTTCCATTCATTTCTACTCTGGGCTAGGTCTTCAGCATCCAGTAGAGGGAGACCCACATCACGTCTGACTGACTTTGTCCCTCCATCTGGAAGGGGGATGTCCTGGTGGTCTCCTCTTTTCAAAGTAATTTCTGTAAGCCTTAACTGCATATGTGCCCAAAGCACCCCAGGTGGGTGTTTCGTAAAGCTGTTCTTAAGTTAAGTGCGACTTTAAGAACAACTGGTGATCCTTTCTTGTGGTAAATGGTATATTGAATCAGCGATGGTTTAGTGTGTAAGAAAGGTTCACCAGTCGTTCTTAAAGTCGCTCTTATCTTACGAACAGCTTTATGAAACGGCCCCAGGTGGTTTTTTTTAGCTTCCTCGCCGTGTGTTTGTGATATGTAATCTCCTCCTGATGTCTGCATTCCTGACTTTTTCCAATAAATGGTCACCTAACATGGTGCGAAGGCATCTCATTTCAAAGAATGCAAGCCTGTCTCCCGGGGGGGGGGGGCACTTACATTGACGAGTGGATACCATGCGTGACCCCAAAAAACACGTAAAAAGGATGTCCTTTTCACGATAGGGCACGTTACGCACGTAACGTGATAAGGGTGTCAAAAACACAAAAATAATGAAAAAGGGTGTCTATTTCGCTAGAAAAATTACGTGTTTAGGGTCGAATTTTCGGAAATGATAAAACAAAATTAAAATGTTTTATAAAGGATGTCCATTTTGCCCCAACACTTCGTGTTTAGAGTCCGATTTGCGCGAGGTGTAGAAGGTGGGGTCGTACTAAAACAAATAAGGTAAAGCCGACGACCGAAGGACCCGTAACAATAAAACATTCCTTTCCTTGTTTAGGGGTTCATTTCAGGGAATATTTGCCAAGAGTATCGTTTTGTTGCCAATACTTGTTAAGGGTAGGGTTTCACACGCCAATACTTGTTAAGGGTTGCATTTTCAGAATATGGAAATTACGTGTTTAGGGAGCTTTTCGAGACCCCATGATCGCGCATGGTATCCACTCGTGAATGGAAGTGCCCCCCCCCCCGGGGCCTATCTTGATCCACTTTCCGAAGGGTCCATATTTCTGCACCATATTATGCAATATGAAGAATGAGGGATTTGTAGATCCTGATCGTCAGCGACCTTGGGATGTCTTGGATGGACCAGATGTTACCTTTTAGCCTCCCAAATGCCCAGGCGGCTAAGGATATGCGTCGTTTACGTCATTCTCCATCGAGGGGACTACACTTCCGAGGAAAACAACAGAATCAACTTTATTACTTCTTCTATTGTGAATGGTCTACTTTGCTGGTGGTTGATCAGGAATGTCTTGTAGAGCATCTTTATTCCGAGGAAATTGAATGTTCAGATGGGATTGAAAATGCTGTTTCCAACATTCCAGCACATCATGGGGTGTGGTTTTTAGTACACCATTTTTATTCTTTATTGCTAGCTATACTTTTATTTGTTTCTTTATATAAACAAAATAAAAGACAATATGACGTTGCTGAAAATCACATATTCAAATAGCCAAGCTTTGGACTTTAAACCTTTTTCGTGTGCTCAGAGTCATGTTGATACCTGCTATATATATATATATATATATATATATATAAATATATAATATATATATATATATATATATATATATATATATATATATATATATATATATATATATATATATATATATATATATAGGCGTAAATAATTCAAGCATTGACGCTAGACGTAGCTTCCAAGTATCTCATTTATTGCTAGCTTTCGGCCAGTAGGGCCTTCATCAGGCCTATAATGCATTGAAACAAACAAAATTGAACAAAACCAAAAAAAAAAGAAAATTTTATTTCTGAAATGTTCAATATCAGCTATTTGATTTGATTTCTTAATCACAGAAAATGGTCAAGAAGTGACACAATACTGTCTATTTGAAATAAGGCTTAAATTTCAATAATTTTCATAAAATGAAGAGGTTTTACCAGCTAGTTTCAGACTTCCACGACACTCCGTTATGTTGACGATCAGCCATGTATAAAGTCTTTTGTTAACCATGCAATAGCTTCGGTAGAAACCGGTGAATACAAGCATTGTTTCGAGGGAGCAGAACCTTTTTTTGTAATTTCTTGACCATTTTCTGTGATTGAGGCATCAAATTAAAAGGCAGATATTATATTTTTAATACGTGATTTTCTTTTTGAAATTCAGATACCCCTATCAAATAATTTTTTGGCATTATTTCTCCAAAACGCATGCGTCAATGAAAAATGTTTTTTTGGGTTGTACCAGATGAACGAGGAGACTCTACGCTTTCCAATGATAGGTCATTTGTCCATTGTATTTATGATAAATGATAAATCATCGCTAAATCTCGGTTTCGTTTTTTGTGGGACGCATTGTATAATATGTATGAAGAGTTCAATTGCAAAAAGGGGTTAAGTCCATTTTTCATCAAATTACATTTTGTTTGTCTTAAAGGTCAAGTCCACCACAGGAAAATGTTGATTTGAATAAAAAGAGAAAAATCAAACTAGAGTAACGCTGAAAATGTCATCAAAATCGGATGTAAAAAAAGAAAGTTATGACATTTTAAAGTTTCGCTTATTTTTCCCAAAAATAGTGATATGCACAACTCAGTGACATGCAAATGAGACCGTCTATGATGTCCCTCACTCACAATTTCTTTTGTTTTTTTTATAGTTTGAATTGTACATTATTTCATTTTTTTTTTACAAATTTGACAATATGGACCAACTTTACTGAATCATATAGTATTAAACAATGCTAATTCCATATGTCCAGGGAGGAATTATTGGTGTTTCACTTGACAATGTTGATAAAATTTGAATATTTCATATTTCATATAATACAATACAAAAGATATAGTGACTGGATGATGTCATCTGTCTCCTCATTTGCATACTGACCAGGATGTGCATATAACTGTTTTTTTTTGTCTCACCTGCATAGCAGAGTGAGACTATAGGCGCCGCTTTTCCGACGGCGGCGGCGACGGCTGAGGTTAAGTTTTTGAAATGACAGCATAACTTAATATGTATATGGACCTAGTTCATGAAACTTGGCCATAAGGTTAATCAAGTATTACTGAACATCCTGCATGAGTTTCACGTCACATGACCAAGGTCAATGGTCATTTAGGGTCAATGAACTTAGACCATGTTGGGGGAATCAACATCAAAATCTTAACCTAAGGTTAAGTTTTTGAAATGTCATCATAACTTAGAAAATATATGGACCTAGTTCATGAAACTTATACATAAGTTTAATCAAGTATCACTGAACATCCTGCATGAGTTTCACGTCACATGACCAAGGTCGATGGTCATTTAGGGTCAATGAACTTTGGCCGAATTGGGGGTATCTGTAGATTTACCATCATAACTTTAAAAATTTATGAATCTGATTCATGAAACTTGGACATAATAGTAAGCAAGTATTACTGAACATCCTGTGCAAGTTTCAGGTCACATGATCAAGGTCAAAGGTCATTTAGGGTCAATGAACTTTGGTCAAATTGGGGTATTTGTTGAATTACCGCCATAACTTTGAAAGTGTGTTGGTCTAGTTCATAAAACTTGGACATAAGAGTAATCAAGAAATCACTGAACATCCTTTGCGCATTTTAGGTCACATGACCAAGGTCAAAGGTCAATGAACTTTGGCCATAATGGGGGTATCTGTTGAATTACCATCATAACTTGGAAAGTTGATGGATCTTTCTCTTGAAACTTGGACATAAGAGTAATCAAGTATCACTGAACATCCTGTACGAGTTTCAGGTCACATGATCAAGGTCAAAGGTCATGTAAGGTCAATGAACTTTGGCCACATTGGGGGTATTTGTTGAATTACCATCATATCTCTATAAGTGTATGGGTCTAGTTCATAAAACGTAGAAATAAGAGTAACCAAGTATCACTGAACATCTTGTGCGAGTTATAGTAGTTTTCAAAATCAACACTGCTGCTATATTGAATCGCGTGATGCAGGTGAGACGGCCAGAGGCATTCCACTTGTTTTAATAAAGTGAAACTTTAAAATGTCATAACTTTCTTATTTTACATCCGATTTTGATGAAATTTTCAGTGTTATGTTTGTTGGATTTTTTTTTTTTATTCAAATAAACTCATTGTTGAGATGGACTTGTCCTTTAATGAATATATTTTTAAGAGCTGTATAAGATGATACCAAAAAAAGTTGAAATTCCCTTTAAAAAGTGAACAAAAATGGCAAAGATTTTTTTTTTTCAAAAGGGGTTAGGTCCATTTCAGTTTAGTTGCAAAAGGGATTAGGTCCACAAAGATTTTTTTAGGAAAACGAATATTAAAAAAAGATATGAAGACAGGTATATTTCTTTTATTCCAAAATTTTATGTTCACATGATAGGGTATCATGAAAATTTAGTTTCGAACAAGAATGTTGCAATATGGGAGAATTAAAAAAATCATTTTCTTGGAGTAGACCTAACCTCTTTTGCAAACAAACTCTTCTAAAGAGCTCATTTGTCAAAATGCGGTTAGGTCCATTTTTCATAAATTTTATTGTTTTCTGTGTTAAAACCTATAAACTCTTAGTCGCTCTGATAATACCAAACAAAATTTGAAATTCACATCAAAACGTGACTAAAAGTGGCAAAGAAAAATCGCTTTTTTATTCAAAAGAGATTGGATTCATTTCAGTTTGCTTGCAAAACGGGTTAGGTCCACAAGGATAATTTTTGAAAAAAATATATAGAAAAAAATGAAGACAGGTAGATTTCTTTTATCGGCAATTTTATGTTCACATGATAGGGTCGTACACCATGACCAATTAGTTTCTCATAAGAATATTGCAATAAGTGAGAATAAAAAACTTGATTTTTCTCGAAATGGTCCGAAGTGGACTAAACCTTTTGCAACCAAAATTGTCATATGTGTGTGTGGATGTGTAAGTGTGAGTGGTGATGCGTGTATGTGCATGTAGATGTGTAAATGTTTTATGATGTTTATAGGTACTGAAAGTTAGAATATACTTGGAAAATAACAGAATAATGAATAAGTTCCTTTCATTGATTACTAATGATGATAATTCTAATCATTCCTTAATATGAGACCATGAAGGCCAGCATTGTCGACTAAAGGAAACTGAAGATATACGTTTCATTCGTTTGTCATTCTGTCTCTTTTATCATAAAAAAGTCCATGTGAAAAACTTACAACTTAATTCATTCTCAATAAATATGACGTTGCTTTTCTTTTTATGAACTCTGAATTATGTCGTACCAAAAATATTTTCGTTGAAAAACTATGCCTTCTTAAAATTGAGAAATTACAAAATGTCTATCATATAATACCTCTGACTCACTTTGAAGCAGCAATGCCAAATTACCGATTACTTGAGAACTAAATTGAGACTTCCGTGCCTTACGTAACCGAATTGATAGAACCTGTTTTTTTTTCAATCACTTCTCTTTTCATGAAAATCAAATTGAATTACAAATTCCATCCGGAGTCTCGTTTTGTTTTGTAATCGTCTTTGATTGATATCAATAATGGCAATATTCAATATCTTTCTTTCCAAAAGGCTGGTTTATGGTACATAAGAATAAGCGGCATAACTCATGCTGAACATGCAAGTGTATCAGTAACATCTGAGCAATCTACAAAATACTCCCCCGTCACAGTGAAGGTTCTCTTGGGATCCCTTGTAAGTATGAATTATGGCGCCGTCACATTTCCCCCTAAGGCGGTCGTACGGCCAGTCGAAAACAATCGTTTTTAAAATTTTGTGTGTACCAGCTACGTAAAGGTGGCTTGAATTAAAATGAATAAAACGGCTGTT
Source organism: Lytechinus pictus (assembly GCF_037042905.1). NCBI lineage: Eukaryota > Metazoa > Echinodermata > Echinoidea > Temnopleuroida > Toxopneustidae > Lytechinus > Lytechinus pictus. The sequence goes on along the minus strand of NC_087248.1, from coordinate 21,623,317 downwards.
TTCGACCCACCGTGCGGCCGCCGTAGAGGAAATGTGACTGCAGCATAAGGGTCTAAATTTGTAATGCAGAGACAAATGAAAGTTAAAATAATGTAAGTGTTCCAAATTTCTGGTTTCTGATGTTTTTAACACAAATTAAAAAAAATGTTCAAAAATTTATACATTTGGGGTAATTTTTATACGAAAAAGAATAATGTTCCATTAATATTCTTGACAACTTAATGATGTATGCCCGGCGTTGTCGCTTAATCATTGAAATGTGTGATCTAATCAATATTTGATATAACACTGTAAAAGGAAAACAGCAAGAAAGGAGTTGAAAATAATAAATACATATTCGCAATTCAAAATTTTTTTTTTGAGCTCGCATGTACTTAAAATCTAATAAGGGTTCGAAGTTTGTACTCGAAAAAAAAGAAAATACACTATAAATCCTTTCTTTGAGTGGATCCCGCACATGGTGTATAATTGTGATTTATTTATAACTTTTTTTTAAAGAATGATATTATTTTAGCATATGAATAACAGTAGGGATATTGTTTCTTTGCTTTCTTTTTTTTCTTTTTACTTTTACTATTTTCCATTTTATCTTTTTTAAAAATCTGTCATTAAATATAGAATGTGGATTATTCTAGCAAACCAGCTCTAGCAATTTATGTTAAGGTTGAACAAGATTATTTACCGGTACTCAATGCTACTGTCACAGCTATCGTTTCATCAGAATCGTCTTCCACGACGTTATCTCTTTTTGACAACGGGAGGGGTAAGTCATATACAACTTGTTAATAAGTTGGAAAACATAATTGCCCTCAAAATTAGTGATGAAAAAATAATTGGAATTCTTAAATGAATGTATAAGTACTTTCTTAATAAAAAAATGGAAAAATAATATAAATTAATAAGCCCATTGGCCATTATAATACCCGATACCCTCCGAGACAGTCTAAAGAGTTTCATCCCTGTACCTCTTTTTAGAACATTAGCAAACAACAGTGGCGTAGACAGGTTCGTACACCTGGGGGGGATGACTGGGCTGCCAACGCTAGTGAGGGCGCGAATCGCCCGAGCGAGGGAGCGAAGCGACCGAGCGGGGGGAGGGTGCGGGAGGGGGGTTGTCCCCCCTCCCACGGTAGGGAGCTTTTGCAATTTTTGACTTGAAATCGTGCAATCTGATGCATACTTAATGAGGTAAAATAACACACACAAGCGCGCACGCACACACACACATACTCACTACGTATTTGTTTATCTCTGTGAATTTTGCTGTTACACCTCTTCAGAAAAAAAACAATGTCAACTGTGTACACGCAGGTATAGTCTTTGTTGTCTTGATATGGGTATGTGGTTATGAATGAAAACAGCCTCTGTGGCCATTTGTGAATAGAACACATAAACAACAAACAAATAACAATATGTATGTTCATTATAAAGCATAATGAATACGTACATACTATGTTTTTTTTTTTACCTCAAAGAAACAGGCATAGTATCCATAGATGGATATTGGCTGGCGGCTCATTAACATACAGATACAAAAAACATAAACAGTATCACTATGATCCATGGAGTAACAATACTGCTTTGTAAGTTTGTGAAGAAATCGGAACCATAACGGCATTGCATCGTTTCAAATTAGGGCATTATTTACTTCTATTTGATCTCAGTCTTATAATAGTAATAATAATAATAGTAATAATAATAATAATAATACAAATAAAAAATAATACTAATACAAATAATAATGATAATACTAATAGGTTCCTTTTATCGATTAATCTTGTGGTTATCTTGTGGTTTCCAAACAAGATAACCACAAAATACTTGTAAGATTTTCTTTTTTTTACCGTCTGAATTGGCTTTCACCGTGTGAATGCGGCTAATAACAATAAACACAATAACAATAATGATGAGGATTATTATTATCATCATCATAATTATTATTATTATTATTAATAAAATTATAATTGTTATCATTATTATTACTACTATTATTATCATCATTATGACTTATTAAGTAACCAAATATCATTCCCAAAACCTGGGGGGGGGGGGATGATTGTACATGCCACCCCCCCCCCTTGTGAGGTGGGGGGATGCATCCCCCTCATCCCCCCCGTTGTCTACGCCCCTGGCAAACAAACATAGATGTCTGATGGCCCGAGATTCTGGAAATCTCTTAGTGAAGATATCATTAATAGCCCATCCATCAGTTCTTTAAAAAAAACTTTAAAAATAAGTTTCTTAAATCATACAGGTCATCATTTCCTCAATTTTGAATAATCATATTGTTATATAGTGTGGTTTGACTCTAAGATATACCGCAATAACGCCACGGAGAGAGAATTAATATACAGTTCAGTTCCAGCCAGTCTGGTTATTATGTGTGTATGTAGTGCCAACATCACTGTCTCAATATGTATATGTGTGTGTGTGTGTGTGTGTGTGTGAAATAAACATAAGAAAACATATGACACATATGATTAAATTCACCATTTCACGCCTTAACTTATTTTCTTGTTTTTTGTTATCCGTCACGTTGAACTAATGGGGTGGTATTCCGAGATCCATATTATCTCGCATCAAATAAAATATTTCATCTCGGTTAAAATCATTGAGATAAAATACCCGTAAAATATCTCCGAATTGGTATTCTGAGAACCATTTTATCTTTAATTTTATAGCTATATAAGACACACTTATTTTTGAAGCAATATCCAATGAGACACGCGGTTTTATAGCTCTCTCGTCTCTCTCAACCAATGGAAATTCATTCCAAAGGAGTGAGATTGCGTCAATGTATTGACTTCAAATACGCTTGCGCGTCTTTACAGAGATTTCTTTAAAAAGAATGAAAATACTCTCACCTTTTTTTTCTAAGTCTATATCGCATCTTTTCAAGCATCATTTCAAAGACAATATTAGTCAAGAAAAGTCTGATTGTGCAGGAATAACGTTGAGGTGTCTCAAGTATATTTTTTCTTCATTTTCATGTCAACATTTGGGGTAAAATTCACCTTCATGTATAAATACTGATGAAATCAACGTCGCGGAGATACAATAACCCCTACCGTCTTTTAAGCTTATTTTATTTTTCTTCAAAGTAACATGGGCGCAAGCACATCATCCGCGTTGCCATGGTAAAATACGCGATTTGTAAGTCTACACGGGCACTGCTCTGTCGTGTATCATCTAAAGATACGCAAGATAACATTTTGAATTTTATCTGAGAGATAAAATGTCATCTCAGAATACCTATTTCATTTTAAGTGATAAAATATAAGATAAAATGACCTCAGAATCGGTGCTCTATCATCTTTCTTCATCTTTTTCCCTTGTATTTTCTTATCCCTCGTGTGTGTTTCCATTTGTTCTTGTTATATGTTTTTGTTTTACTGTTTTCTTTTCTGTCACCTCTGTGTCCGTCTGCGTAGGCAATTGTACAATAATTATTAAGAGGGGTCCACACACTACATGCACTGTTTGTTTATTTAGTGAATCCCTCCATTTTCTCAGATCTTCAAGATGTTTATGATAATTTGCTCATTTATATAATACTTTGTTTTGTTTTACTTATGGAAAAATATCATATATTGTACATGCCTCAATTTATATTGTTTGTATAATTTAATTGATATCATTTTCTACCACTTTACTCTGTTCTGTTGAAATAGTTAAGTGTTTCATATTCCCATCCGAATGTTCAACATTCCCTGACTTTTGAGAGATTATATCAGAATTGCATACAACGTCCAATCAAATTTATTTTATCACTGCAGGTTGCGACGTTATGAAAGATGACGGAGCATATTCAGGATACTTCACGGATTTCCAAGATAATGGTAGACATGATGTCAAGGTCAATGTTACAGGATACATTGCTGTAGAAGGAGGATCATGGAGAGGTTTGTCTTGTTTGATAATTGTCAAGATCCCTTCGCCCCACCCCCACATCCATTTATCTGCGCCTAATATAAGTGTATATATATATATATAATAACGAGAGAGGCGTGGATATATGTACCAATCGCTTTGATCATTGTTTATAATATATGTGTGAAGAGTAGAGTAGAATCAAGGATGAAGCAAAGTATACACTATGTTGTAAAGCTTTCGGCCCTGGCCTTCTTCAGTTTTTATTTGCTAAACAAAACAAATAAAGCAAATCATAGAATAAGCAACAGAACAAACATAATGTAAATAATAGCAAATTAAAGCAAAAGCAAAACGAAACAATAAGAGAAATCATATGGTAATACACGGAATAACAAAGGATCATACTCAACAGAAATAAAAAGTAAGGTGAATTAGTACCTGACATGGGTCATAGCAAATTCTTCTGAATTAGGGTTGTGTTGTGTACCGTGCGTGTGTTATTTACAAAGTAAAACGTATTAAAAGCGAAGAGGGCGTACTCAGAAAATTGTGTGCATTTGAGCAGAACTAAGAACAATACAAGGTGGAAAGGTGTGGCGTAACGTGGGACATGTAGTATATAAGGTAAAAAAATATTACTCTTTATTCATATTTCGATATTTTTACAAAATGGCGTAGAAATACATGTATGAGATACATGGACGGCACAATAAAACAAAATGTATATAATAATTCAAGTATACAAAAACACAAAAATTAAGGTCCAGACCAGATGAATGAAGGACAGACATCGAAAGAGGAATGAAGAGGAAGTGGAAGAAGAAGAAACAGAAGAAGAAGAAAAGAAGAAGAAGAAGAAGAAGAAAAAAAAAGTAAGAAGGAAAGATAGAAATAAATTGTTAGAGAAAGAAAGAGAGAAAGAAAGGAAAAAAGAAAAGAAAGAAGGAAGGTATAGGAAGGGAAGAGAAACATCTTCCGATCTTCATTCATCTACATTAATACCATTCGGTTTAAGGGTTTTCAACTTGAGAATCCAGAAGGATTCCCTTCTTAGAATTACGGTAGCATCTTTATTGCGGATTGATTCTATACCAGTGACCTGCATGTGTTCGATGGAGTGGCCTTCTTTGTTGAAGTGGGAGGCAATGGGTATGTCTTTTCTTCAGCTGGTGTTGAACTTTTTTATATCGGATTTGGTGTTGCTCATTCTTGTGTATAGGGTGGTTGTGGTTTTTCCCACATATTGCATCTTGCATTTCTTGCAGGTTATGAGATATATTACAAAGTTGGACTTGCAGTGAATATGTTGGGTAATGGGAAACCTTTGGCCGGTGACTGTGCTAGTAAAATGAGTAGTTTCTTCAATGAATGGGCAGATGCAACATTTACGTGCACTGCATTTAGTTGAACCTATCTGTTGGGGATTTTCAGGGGTCGATATGTCTAAGTTGGGGATCCTTGATGATACCAAAAGGTCTTTGAGAGATCTACATCTGCGAAACGCAATCATGGGTGGGTCCTTAAACAAGTCTTTCATTGCCTTATCTTGATGGAGGACTGGGAGGTGTTTGTGGATAATTTTAGATAAGGGCTTCATATTTGGATGGTAGGTTAGGACAAATGGTGTACGTGTTGTTTGATTTGTCTTTTTGTAGGATAGCAGTTCCGAACGTGGTATGAGTTTGCCTTTGTTGATGCCCTTCTCAACTAGACTTGGGTCATATTGGCGGGATGTTAAGTGGTCTTTTAGTTGAGATAGTGCGGAATTAGTCTTGTCATCTTCTGAACAGATTCGGCGGATACGGAGGGTTTGACTATAAGGGATTCCAGAGAAGGTGTGGGATGGGTGACAAGTTTATTATTTACATTATGTTTGTTCTGTTGCTTATTCTATGATTTGCTTTATTTGTTTTGTTTAGCAAATAAAAACTGAAGAAGGCCAGGGCCGAAAGCTTTACAACATAGTGTATACTTTGCTTCATCCTTGATTCTACTCTACTCTTCACACACACACACACACATATATATATATATATATATATATACATATATATATATATAATGTGATGACAAGTTTACTTGTACCAAACGCTCTTGAGGTGTGAGTATGAAACATAATGAGATGAGGTCAACTCAAAAGATGACGCAGGACACCATTCTTAGCTTTAGCTTTCGTCTTTATTAAGAATTCGTCAGAAGCGGTCTGAAAAATATAATGAGATACAACATCCAAGTTTATCTTGCACATCAATGACTTATCATGAAGTTGAACAGATCAATGACTAAATAAATCAATTAATTAATGAATAACAAATAATTAATTCGATTAAAAGAATTATTATATAAATGAAGAAGACATACCTGTAATTACAGGCTATTGTGGTAGTAAAGTAGGATGCCTACCGTATCCTATCTCGTTCTTAATGAAAGTGTCACAAATTGCAAAATGAAAACATTGGTTGCTAGGTGGTGAATGCGCATGTAATTTATGTCACAATGAATATGAATATTCATGAAATAGATATCGTAAGCTGGAGGATGATATATAGTGAGACCACCACATATCGACCACCTCTTTTGAAACCGAATACCTTGCGCGCATTAAAATTATTGCGTATTGCAAACGATACGCGCGGGAGAGTAGGCGCAGTGTCCATAGGAACGGCAAGAATTTATTTTACGAGTGAAAAAGATAAAAATTTTGTAGAATTTATCAAAATTGTTTTGACTTGACCCGAACCCCGCCGAAAAACAGATGTTCATACCAAGAAATCCGATTGGAAACGGCTTTAGAACAAATATCCGTCGTCAATCGTCGAATCATGTGCCGGAGCTCGCAGTGGAAGTAGTGAGACGATCAATTAGCGTTTTGACATCATACAACTGATTTTGAAGAGTCAAAATATTTCGCCACCGCGACAAGAATCGGCCGTAAACTGAGTGTATCGCGGGTGGTCGGTTTCAAAAGAAGGGTGCAAATGAGCAAATGTAAAATCATCGTATTCGTTGTTCGCCGATATAAACGCGGATTGAATCGGAGTCGCCGATCGAAAAACATGGGAATCTGATCTGCTCAAATGTCTGCACAAATGAGACGAAAACTGGCTAAAACTGATAGATATTTTCGCAGATACGATTCTTAGAAAATTAGGTGGTCGATAAGGGGTAGTTCCAACCCTATATGTGTGTGTGTGTGTGTGTATGTAGGTTATATATATATATGTGTGTGTGTGTGTAATATATATTAAAGGTTTTTAGAACCCCTAAGAAGCAAAGTTTGTGAGTGGGACAAGGCACTTAATTAATGAGAATGTATAATGAGGAAAAATTATAAACTACAAATATGTACATTAAACGAAAATAAGCAAAAACGCACACGCAGATGCACGCGCACAGCTCTTTCAGTTGGTAAAATTGGGGTAAAAAATGGAGATTTGATATGGAAATTAAACGATTAAATAACAATAAAAATCGATGAAATTCACTGTAACTGCCGAAATATGTGTTTTTTAGGGTGTCTTAAAGTCAACTTGGTGACATATCTTAGATCTTCCCCCAAAGCCCCATTTCTGTAGACATATTCAGCTAAAGAGGACACGATGAAATCTTGAAATGAAATACTTTTTTGAATGTTTAAAATATCACAAACGTGATAAATAGACGCACATTCTCGTTTGACATATTGGACGAGTATGGCATATGAAATTTCAATTTTCCTATCTATTTGGCACATTGGTTCATATTTTGAACTCGGGGTTTAATTCATATTCTGGACCAAAGTTGCGGTTTAACCATGAAACGCCAATTGCGACAGAAATCTTTAACAGTACAGGTTTGATATATCAGTTCAACTGTTACTTTGATCATTCATTACCTTGCTGGAATAACAACCGAATTATTTTTCTTTGCCATTATATTCTGATGAAGAGCAAACTTAATATATCAAAAATACAATATTGACAGGATTTCAACATTTTTGGCTGCCCATACTTTTTGCACAGAGTGAGACCATGACCTAAGTCAAGCCAGACTTCAGAATACGGGCTAATGGCCAAACTATATGTATCAGAATAATTATATTCTTCACACTGTATGCCCTGCTTGTTAATGTAAGCCCCATCGAGTGCTCCAACATCAAATGCTCAGAGAACGTGATGAAAAAAATCATGCCTCTTAATAATTTATTTTTGAAATTCATAGAGAGGAGGTCAGCTGAATCTAGCGATTCGGTTCCGGCAGCAGCACAGTCTTTCATGCGTACAGCATCAGGGGGTGTCTTCAAGGTCGAAGGCTACAGACCTTACGCTCCAGACATCCTTCCACCGTCCCGTATTCGTGACCTGGTCTATACCTCATTTTCATACGATAACAGCACAGTGACACTCAGCTGGACTGCTGTAGGAGATGACCTAGACCAAGGAACGGGTAAAAAAGCTTCCTTTCTTATGACGATAATGATACGGCTATTGTTACTTTATATAGCGCTTAACCTGGAATAGAGTATTCCATTTTAATGAGCGTGAACAAGTGAGAAAAACAAACAAACAAACAACTTGATGCACTGAGTGCTGGAAGGCAGCTCGAACTAGGCAAGGTTATAGTAATATTGAGAATCGGAATATATTATCTATAGATAGATGGCGTTATAATGTATAAATGCCTATTAGTTGTTACCATTAATTTTACGAACAGCTGTAAGCCCCTTTCACAATTGACGTACGACCAGTTTACGACCGCCTGCAACAGTTTTTTCTTGTTGTTGCACGATCGATCTCTTAGTGTCTTGCGAACACTCGCAGTCGTTGTAGACGATCGCACGAACTCAAGGTGATCGTGACTGGTCACATCTGAACTTTGAACATGCTCAAAATCCAAACGCGGTCAAATACGATCGATTCACACGCATCAGATCGGTCAGCCGATCATCATGTGAGTGTTGTTCAACGTTGTACAACTTGATGCGAGAGGTGGCACAACTAAGTCGCATTTAGTCAACCTGAGGTCGTACACCACTTGCGCATGTGCTAGCGACCTACAGAGACCAGTCTTGCGACTGGGTGAGATAATAATAGGCCATAAGACTGTTGCAAGACCGATCGCAACACGGCTTACGACATTGCACTACCGTTGCAATGGTTGCATTCGCATGTATGCGACCGTTCCTCGATGTTACAAAATAGGAGTTAAGAATGAATTAAAGAGAGGGCAGAAAATATAAGAAAAAAATTGTAATATAAACTGCACGAAATTAAAAGGGCAAGAAAAGTTTATATTTTTGTATTTTAAAACACAAATAAAACCTAGAGAAAATAGGGTAAAGGGCATTCCTCCCTTAGCAAATAGGCCCGTATACTGGATTCGGGTTTAAAATAAACTCTTCTAAAGCTGTGATATAATTATGGATAGCTAATTGTTACATAAATTTGTAATGGTGCAGGTTTTATTAGCTCATTAAAATAAAATGATATGTACATACGCGCACCTAGCTCACTGCAGATTGGCTGACAGCCCATTGGAAGCCCCAGGCTATGGCTGCTATATTACATTACTCTGAGTTCGAATTGGTCTGTAAAGCCCCTTTCACAATTGACGTACGACCATTTGCGACCTTTTGGTCGTGCGACAGGCTGCAACAGGCATCAATCGCTAGTCATCTCATAAGATCGCACAGAGGCTTTCACAGTTGCAACAGCTGTCGTACAACAAAAACAACCAGTAAACCCCGTTGCACGAGTAAGTCGCATATGCTCTTATTGTGCTCGTGCGATCACATGCGAGTGTTGCACGAGGGATTGCGAGTGGAACGGTCGCATACATGCGAATGAAATGGTAGTGCAATGTTGTAAGCCGTTGCGATCGGTCTTGCAACAGTCTTATGGCCCATATTATTATCGCAACCAGTCGCAAGACAGGTCTCTGTACATGTAGGTCGCTTGCACATGTGCAAGTGTTGCACGACCTCCAGTCAAGTAAATGCGACTACTTAGTTGTGCCACCTCTCGCACCAAGTCGTACAACGTTGAACAACACTCGCACGATGATCGCCCGACCGATGGTACGACCCCGGGTACGGCCTGATGGGAGTGAATCGATCGTATTTGATCGCGTTCGGATTTTGAACATGTTCAAAGTTCAGATGTGACCAGCCACGACCACCTCGAGTTCGTGCGACCGTCTACAACGACTGCGAGTGCTCGCAAGACACCAAGAGATCGATCGTGCAACAACAAGAAAAAACTGTTGCAGGCGGTCGTAAACTGGTCGGACGTCAATTGTGAAAGGGGCTGAACGGTCGCATACATGCGAATGCAACGGTAGTGGAATGTAGTAAGCCGTAATTTCGATCGGTCTTGCAACAGTCTCATATTATCGCACCCAGTCGCAAGACTGGTCTCTGTAGGTCTCCAGCACATGTGCAAGTGTTGTACGACCTCCAGTCGACTAAATGCGACTATACTTAGTTGTGCCACCTCTCGCACCAAGTCGTACAACGTTGAACAACACTCACACGATGATCGCCCGACCGATGGTACGACCTGTTGCGAGTGAATCAATCGTATTTGATCGCGTTTGGATTTTGAACATGTTCAAAGTTCAGATGCGACCAGTCACGATCACCTCCGACCACCTCGAGTTTATGCGATCGTCTACAACGACTGCGAGTGCTCGCAAGACACCAAGGGATCGATCGTGCAACAACAAGAAAAAACTGTTGCAGGTGGTCGTAAACATGTCGTACGTCAATTGTGAAAGGGGCTTAACTCACATTAACCACACGAACACTCGCACTCGTTTCATTCAAACGTACGAGCAATCACATTGTCTCACTCTCATGACTATGTAATCAGTCGTGCAACTATTGAGACTGATATGAAACCACTCGCAATCCCTCGTCCATCACTCTTATGTGATCGCACGACCACTCACACGGGCACAATACGAGCATAATTATGCGACTTATTCGTGCAACGGAGTTTACTCGTTGTTTTTGTTGCATTTGTGAAAGCCTATGTGCGATCTTATGAGATGAATAGCGATTGATGCCTGTTGCAGCCTGTCGCGCAACCAAAAGTTCGCAAATAGTCGTACATCAATTGTGAAAGGGGCTTAAGGTGTCAAATTCACGCTTTAGAATTCACAAGATGTGGGAATAAGGAATCTGACCTCAGATCTCATGTTTAACTGCATGAACTATATAGATTTTGTTATCTTTCTTTCAAAATGATTTAAAAACATTATGTAAACTAGAAAATGCAGTATAAAACAGTATAGGATGGGCCCATCATTATACACACACTACTTGCATGTTAGCAAGTTCATTGGTATTGTATCTGGCCGGGGTACACCAAGAAATTCTTGGATCCGTTTCATATCACATGTTATAAAGCTACTGAAATCATTGAATTTGATAGGCTGATAGCACACTTGTATATACAAAGGGCCCTGAGTCATGTTTTATGCCATCATTGTTAAGTTACAAAATGAGCAAACGGCTGGATTTCTTAACGTTGGTTAGAAAAAAATAAAGGATCTGGATTTACGTTGCATGAACTTCCCCGATAACTTTCAATTTTAAGCTACAAGGTATGGAATATACGATTTCTTCTACATTTAAAATAGTTATGTTACAAGGTATAACCCAGTTTATTTACATTCTAGGTCTAATCATCATACAAAAATTGCATAATTGATCTTAAGCTTTTGCCTTAAAACGACTGGCCTTTGGACTGTTGGAAAGAAAGAGAACATTTAGGAGCTCGACAATAGCTACAATCATTTATTATCGGGTTTGGTGAAACGTAAGAAAAGCAATGACCATTTTCCAGGCGATAAATGGAAACAGGAAAAATCCTTCAGTAACAACATTGATCATACATATTTTTCGTTGCAATCTCAACAGCATCCAGATACGAGCTCCGCTATTCTACCAATTTCTTTGACCTCCGAAACAACTTTGGTAGTTGTCATGAGGTTACACAAGATCAACTAGTCTACGGGAACCTCGCCAACATCAACCCATCAGGGGTTACTGAAACCATCACCGTTACCCTACCAGAAAGAGGGCAAGGTATTGTGTACAACTTCGCAATAAGGGCGTGGGATGAGGCTGGAAATGGAGGAGATCTGTCGAATTTCGCTTCCTTGTCAATCCGCTTTATACCAGAGCCTATCGAACCAACTACCCAATACCAATCATCCACCAATCCGACAACACTGGGTGAATCGTCTACCAGCCCAACTATGGCAGGCCAATCATCTACCAATCTGACTACACCAGACGAGTCGAATTCCAAACCGACTAATGAACCGGAATTTCACCCCGATAAAAAATACATCGGTATATGGTGCGCGGTCGTAGCGGGGGTCCTCGCTGGAATTTGCATTCCTATCGTTTGCGTTTGGATCTCTTACAGACGCAAGTATCCCGTGAAATTCAAAACAGAGGATGGGATCCAAAGTGGAGGGGTGGAGAAAGTAAATCCAACCTATAGCAACCCCACTTTTACTCCAATATAATTTGCTCCCGCAACATGTGAATAGTGTGAAAGAAGGCAGTAGAAACGATTAATATTTTCATTTTTGGTGAATGTAAATTCCTATTAAATGTACTGGATCATTTTGTCTAAACAACGCACAGTTCCCATGTATTGCTTGTTCAATTTCATCGCGGTAAAGAGACCACAGCTTGACACACGTAGAACTATTTTGTTGAGAGCAAAACTGGAATTTAGTACCCACCCTTCCCGTAAATACATATTTCAAGATCCTATAAGATTCTTTTATAATAGCAAATATATTTTTGAAATGATTCATGGAAGGCTTATGTACTTAAACGAAATCTACTTATTGACCACTTTTTGTCTTCACGTTTCCTTCACTACTCACATAGAAATGCGTTAATAAAAAGGATTGAAAATGTAGAGTCAAAGTCACACAGGCACGTCCAGCCGGCTCCAGAGGAGCGTTTCATGAATGGACTTGTCGGAAGTTTTATCCGACAGTTACCACAGTAACAATGATATTCAGCCAATCAAAATCAAGGAAAGTTTTCGGATCTGACAACTTGTTGGACAGATAATGTTGATAAAACGCTTCCCTGCAGACCGATCGATGATATCTCATTGGTAGTAAGGTAAGAGATTAATAGGTCCATGGTTTGATGTATTGTTTCGCCGGTGACGTTCGACTGTAGCGTAATGTGATGAATCGTATCCTGGAAGAAACTCGAGGAGTTTCCTGGCCCAGATGTAGAACGTCTGTAATATGACACTGCCAAATTCGCGATCGCATGATGTTTGGTAATGGCATGGACTTTACTAGAGATGGTAGTGGGTACCCCCAACGCTCTCGGACAAGTTTGTCCCTACTTATTCCCCCTATAAAGTGAGAATCTTGTAGAAAACACGCCTATATTCATCGGATCCATGATAAAACACCAGCTATTGATGGATTGTTGGCTAATTATCCTTCTTCTTAAAAATCATCACGTTCTAGTTGTTATCGATATCTACTAGATATTTGTAAACTTCAAAAGACTGTGTAAAATTCCTTTTGCCCAATTTGGTATTAAAGGCATTTCAGCAATCAGATCGCAGACGTTTTCTATAACGCTGAGAATCTTTTGTCAAAAAGAGCTTCTCAAAGCAACCTTTGTCGAATATTGGTGAATCAAATCAGTGTCGTCGGTACTGACCGCACAGAAACGTTATTAGCGCTAACAGTGCGCTTACAGAGGCCCAGTTACAATCGGTAATGTGGCAGCGATCCCTAATAATAAAACAATGCATTACCTACACATTGAAATATATGTTTTGACTTGACAAACCGAAAGATGTGACTAGGCTTTACTGTTGGCGCTATGTTAGGATAACAACGTTTCTGCGCGGCCGGCGCAGGACTCTTGACAAACGAAATATTAGCAATTTTGTCCGGCCCGAATCTTAAGACGATGTACTGACCCGGTTCATCAACCTTCGACAATGACCTCTAGTATGTTTTATACATTATGTACGTTGCAGAAAGCGACTGCGAAGTGGATGCTAAAGTACGCTATCAAAGACTATCCAACTCTAGGGATTAGGTATTGGGGGTTAGTTTTGTGAGCAGCCTTGTTCATGTAGGAGCAAATTAACACGATATTGTTTGGTTAGAATCTTGTCTGTTTTTAGTTTGGTAAACAGATATAAAATCGTTTTCACTAAAATTCGAAATTGGGATTCATTTTGTCGTAATCACGCTGTGCATGATTACCTTTGTACATACGCATGTATATACATTTTTTTTGTGGCGAGTTTTCTCATCCATAGTGATCTGCTATACCAACCTTTGTACATATTTCAATCGATGGGAAAATAACATGACTGTTAAAGGACAAGCCCCCCCCCCCCCCCAGCAGAAAGTTAATTATGATAAAAGAGAAAAATCCAACAAGCAAAATAGTGAAAATTTCATCAAAATCGGATGTGAAATAAGAAAGCTATGACATTTTTAATTTTCGCTTGATTTCACAAAAACAATTATCTGCCCATCCTGGTCTCGATGCAAATGAGGGGAGTGATGACATCATTTACTGACTTTTCTTTTGTATTTTGTTATCTGAAATATGAAAAGTTATAATTTTTCCCTCTTTGTCTTGTGAAACAATATCATATTCCTCCCTGAACATGTGTAGTTACAATTGTTTAAACACTTTACGGTTCAGTCAAGTTGGTCATTATTGTCAAAGCTGTAAAAATTGAAATATTGTACAATTCAAACCATAAAAAACAAAAACAGTGTCGTCCTGTACTGACCGCACAGAAGCGTTGTTAGCGCTAACAGTGCGCTTACAGAGGCCCCGTTACCATGGTTACAATCGGTAATGTGGCAACCATCCCTAATAATAAAACAATGCATTACCTAATCTGAAAGATGTGACTAGGCTTTACTGTTAGCTCTATGTTAGGATAACAACGTTTCTGTGCGGCCGGCACAGGACTCTGGACAAACGAAATATTTGCAATTTTGTCCGGCCCGAATCTTAAGACGGTGTACTGACCCGGTTCATCAACCTTCGACAATGACCTCTAGTATGTTTTATACATTATGTACGTTGCAGAAAGCGACTGCGAAGTGGATGCTAAAGTACGCTATCAAAGACTATCCAACTCTAGGGATTAGGTTTTGGGGGTTAGTTTTGTGAGCAACCTAGTTCATATAGGAGCAAATTAACACGATATTGTTTGGTTAGAATCTTGTCTGTTTTTAGTTGGGTAAACAGATATAAAATCGTTTTCACTAAAATTCGAAATTGGGATTCATTTTGTCGTAATCACGCTGTGCATGATTACCTTTGTACATACGCATGTATATACATTTTTTTTGTGGCGAGTTTTCTAATCCATTGTGATCTGCTATACCAACCTTTGTACATATTTCAATCGATGGGAAAATAACATGACTGTTAAAGGACAAGCCCCCCCCCCCCAGCAGAAAATTAATTTTGATAAAAGAGAAAAATCCAACAAGCAAAATAGTGAAAATTTCATCAAAATCGGATGTAAAAAAGGAAAGCTATGACATTTTTAATTTTCGCTTGATTTCACAAAAACAATTATCTGCCCATCCTGGTCTCGATGCAAATGAGGGGAGTGATGACATAATTTACTGACTTTTCTTTTGTATTTTGTTATCTGAAATATGAAAAGTTCTAATTTTCCCCTCTTTGTCTTGTGAAACAATATCCTATTCCTCCCTGAACATGTGTAGTTACAATTGTTTAAACACTTTACGGTTCAGTCAAGTTGGTCATTATTGTCAAAGCTGTAAAAATTGAAATATTGTACAATTCAAACCATAAAAAACAAAAACAGTGTCGTCCTGTACTGACCGCACAGAAACGTTATTAGCGCTAACAGTGCGCTTACAGAGGCCCCGTTACAATCGGTAATGTGGCAACCATCCCTAATAATACAACAATGAATTACCTAATCTGAAAGATGTGATTAGGCTTTACTGTTAGCTCTATGTTAGGATAACAACGTTTCTGTGCGGCCGGCACATGACTCTGGACAAACGAAATATTTGCAATTTTGTCCGGCCCGAATCTTAAGACGGTGTACTGACCCGGTTCATCAACCTTCGACAATGACCTCTAGTATGTTTTATATATTATGTACGTTGCAGAAAGCGACTGCGAAGTGGATGCTAAAGTACGCTATCAAATACTATCCAACTCTAGGGATTATTATTATTATTATTTTTTTTTTTTTTTGGGGGGGTAGTTTTGTGAGCAGCCTAGTTCATGCAGGAGCAAATTAACACGATATTGTTTGGTTAGAAACTTATTATGTTTTTAGTTGGGTAAAAAGTGTTACATATAAGAAGAATTGTAAGAGCAATTACATTCATTTATTTAGTTATTTCCTCTTTAAGGATATTTTGGAATGATACAGAATATTCCAGAACATGTTTGTAAAAGCTTTTGTTTGCAGGCCTCTTGCCTATTTAAAGGCCAAGGAGTTTTATTTTTGAATAGGGAAAAGCAAACAATAGATTCATCAGGCAGTGGAAGAGAGACAATACAGACTGCTAAACAATAGGGATTGCTTTATATTAGTCTTGTATTGGTAGTGGAAATACATAATAGGATTAGCTATGTGTTGATTTCACTGAGGTCATTCAGGAATGTTTTAGAAATGTGGACTGTAGACAATACTAGAACCTTCCATAGTAGTGAATACTAGAATAATCTAGAATAGTGAATGTTCTAGAATAGCTGAAATGTGCATATATAGCTGGAGTTTCTTCGAAGACATCATCACATCATACTAGATCACTTGTTCATATCAGATCACTTCATCACATCAGATCAGAACTCAGGGTTTCATGCCAGACTTTATGTCAGTGCAGAGTTTATATCCACCTGGAATATTTATCTTCTGTGGAATTATTTGCCCGCCATCAATGAACTGTTTGCAGTTATTTTGAGAGAGGAATTCTCAGTTCTCATCGAGATCATCAACATCATCAACCTGATTAATTTTCAACCCATGGATTGCTGGATTTGACTGTTAATCATCATCAACATCGTCTTCGCGGACACTTCAACTCGTTACAGTGACTCTTGTTTCATCGTTTTTCAACATCAGTTTCATCATCGCCATCATTGTGAATTTTCGCCAGCCAACTGGGATTTTATCATTTGGATCATAAATTCGGAATAACGCCAGAACTGATTTCAAGAGATTGTTGTAAGATATTTTGTTTTATTTATGATTCTTAATGTGTAATTATTTCCTATAATAAAAAAAAGGAAATTCAAATCAAATCTTCCTAATTATTTGTTGCAGTATCGTAACAAAAGATATAAAAAAATTTCCACTAAAATTCGAGATTGGGATTCATTTTGTTGTAATCACGCTGTGCATGATTACCTTTGTACATACGCATGTACATACATTTCTTTAGTGGCGAGTTTTCTCATCCATAATGATCTGCTATACCAACTTTTGTATATATTTCAATCGATGGGAAAATAACATGACTGTTAAAGGACAAGTCCCCCCCCCCAACAGAAAGATGATTTTGATAAAAGAGAAAAATCCAACAAGCAAAATATTGAAAATTTCATCAAAATCGGATGTAAAATAAGAAAGCTATGACATTTTCGCTTAATTTTACAAAACAATTATCTGCCCATCCTGGTCTGTATGCAAATGAGGGGAGTGATGACATCATTTACTCACTTTTGTTTTGTATTTTATTATCTGAAATATGAAAAATTATTATTTTCCATCTTTGTAATGTGAAACAATATTCTATTACTCCCTGAACGTGTGTAGTTACCATTGTTTAAACACTTTACGGTTCAGTCAAGTTGGTCATTATTGCAAATCTGTAAAAATTGAAATATTGTACAATTCAAACAATAAGAAACAAAAGAAAATGTGAGAGCTTGACATCATCGACTCTGTCATTTGCATGTCTCTAGATTGTGGATACCAACTGTTGTCTGAAAAATAAGCGAAACTTCAAAATGTCATAACTTTCTTATTTTACATCCGATTTTGATGAAATTATTAGCGTTATGTTTCTTTGATTCTTCTCTATTGATTCAATTCAAAAGTTTTCTGGGGTGGACTTGACCTTTAAAATCTAGCACCTGTTTTTGTTGAATCCAAATAAGTTAATTTCAATCGTATCAATCATATTCCAAATCGTTATTATAAGGGAACACATTGTAATTATGTTTATTAAATGTATACTCAGTTTAAATATTTTTATCCATTCTATATTTCGTCAAGTTCAATACTCAGTTAAAATATCCATCCTGTATTTCCTAAGGTTATATGGTGTCGTGCTTACCGTTATGTTTACTCTGTAGTTAAAAATCTATTGCAAAATATACACGGTTAAATTATCATGATTATCATCGCTTTGATTTGGTTTGTACTCCACAAGGATTATGCTGTTATCGCAATATTCCTGTAGATGAATCAATAAACGGCACAAGAATGTATTTATATTGTGTTTTTAAGTTACCAATGCAACCTGTACTTATATACTGGTTTTTCGTGATGTGCCGAGCTGGTTTAATATTCAAATATGAATATAAGCATTTTATATACATGTAAGATAAGTGCTTACTTTTATTTGTTGATAATTCAGACGTCATTATGACACAGCCCTTTACGTTGTATCTTTTAAGGAACAGAAAGACGTTCCATAACTCGATGCTGATCTTAATTAGGGAGTTTTTTATTTGCATTCTCACTGGTTCACTTCTACCTATTAAAGTTTTAATGGTTTCTTTGTTTTTTGCTTATTGCAAACAAATGCGATGGAGTATTGCATGGATTATCTCCAAACATTTATATTTTTCTTCCTTTTTGTTTATTTTTTTCTTGATATATTTGTTATTGATTTCATTGTTTATTGTTAGTTTATTCTTGATCTATTCATTTTTATATATATATATAAACATATATATAGTGAGAAATTATGCATGTGCAACAGCCTTGACAACTCTTGTATTTAGATATGTGAAATAAATGAATGAAGAGAACAGTGGTAGGCGTAGCTTAAATCAAGGTTCCCAAGAGCTACCCGCCCTTTTGGAAAAATTGGTGATGCCGAAAAATGTCTCTGCCGGGGGATCAAACCCGAGCCCACAGCTACGAACGCCGGTGCCTTAACCACTAGACCACAGAAACAGGTTAGTGGCTAGGGCGATCCCGATTCGACTGACCGCCAGATAGACACATTTTCGACACTATACCAATTTTCAATTTCCTTTGACGGGTGGGGGCCCCAAGCAGAGCCCGGGTTCGATTCCTGACAGAGACATTTGTTCGACATTACAATTTTTTCCAAAAGGGCAGGTAGCTCTGGGGAACCTTGGCAACACAGGAGTTGCTAAGGCTATTGTACATGTCCTGTATCTAAGCAATAGCTTTGATCTAGCTGGGACATGGCGACTTGTCATTGTTCAAAACCCACCTACACCCGTTAAAAATTAAAAATGGGTATAGTGTCGACAATCTGTTTATCTGATTATCAGTCGAATCGGGGTCGCCCTAGCCACTAACCCGTCTCTGTGGACTAGTGTTTAAAGCACCGGCGCACAGTGGGCAAGGAGAGAGCAAAAGTGCGCCAAAACTGGTTTTTGGTCATGAAACAAATACTGTTTTTTTCATGTTCTAAGCAAAGATAAGAACCTGTAGAATGCCTCCATACAATATTTCTCCATTAAATGGATTATTAGTTGCCCATTTTTATTCAATATTACCGGAAAATGACTCTTTACGGCCACCGCATGTGTAAATGACACGTTTTAGATATTTCACTGTTTTAACAAAACGGATTGCTTAATTTATTTCTAGTTCACAGTGCTCTTTGATGAATGATTGTTTTAAGTGATCAAAGATTTTCAAGATAAAATGATAATCCCTTTAGAGGCAGTTTTGGACGAAACCATTTGACAATGGGGGGTTTTAGCATTTTTTTTCACGAGCATTTCTTTCACAAATTGCTGCCGATTGCTGCGCTGTAAATACCAAGACGGTCTTTGTTATAGTTCATGCTTTACACTGATACCAAATTTAGCTGAATATACGTGCATTTTCTGGAGATATAACCAATTTTCCAACCACATGTTCGCCGTATTTCTCACAAAAATCGTTCCAAGTTAGTGTCCCATTATGCGCGTGCCGAACGTTGCGGGTGACATTAAACAAACTCCCCGTCGCGTGCTGGGAGAGAGAGAGAGAGGGGGGGGGGGGGGATGTCTGGCTCTTTTGACTGGTGTCTGCCTTTAAAATATTTTCGTTAAACATACGTAAAGGCAAGCTTTCATTTCCAATTCCACTAACTATATGATAATACATGTAACCCGACTTCATTTTTATGCCAAACTGTTCTATCCCGTGTTCTATATCTGATATGCTGTCATCCTGAGAAGATAAATTCTTAAGGTAAGATTTCCGGGTAAGATTATATATATTTGTTTTGTTGTTCATAAACCAAGTAGGGGCTACTGTATATCGCTATAACACACATGACTAGGGATGTGATAGGTCTCACGCAGTTTTCTGACAACATATGAAAATGTGTATGGGACAGAGATGGGATATACGTGGGCTCTATTTATTACACGTATAAGTTACATTATCATTATTAGTATTTATCCCCCCACAAGGGTTTGAAACTTCACATACACGTATGAATTCGTTTATCTCTTGGCTCATTCTAAATTTGCTATTATTTGTTAGTATCGATCAAGAGGTAAGTGTATAATATAATTTCAAGGATTGTTTGGTTTATGACTCTTATTGACTTTGTATGTATTCCACAGACTAATGGTAACAGGTGACATTGTGATTAGTAGCAAGTTTTTAAAGGGGAATCCAACCCAAATAAAAACTGGTTTTTATAAGGAAAAGAAAAATCAGACAAGTTGATAGGAGAAAGTTTGAACAATATTGGACAAACAACATGAAAGTTATGAATTTTTAAATGTTGTGAATATTGGTAATCACTATACCCATGAAGTCTTCAAATTGGCCGCATATGGGATGTCATAGTGATGTAAGGCAAGGACTACTCTTCCATGTACTCCAATACATATAATGGCTAAAATGTCATTTTTCCCAAAAAATTTATTTCAATTTTTTTTTTTTTCATGAGGACATGAAACAATATACTACCGGGGTGATATATAGATTACTGCCCCAGGGGAATGGGTACTTAAGAGAAAACCACTAATCCCTGATAATAAAGTACATGGCCTATGGGAAAGTTGTCCTTGCCCCTTGTCATAATTTACTTACTCAGTTGCCAATTTGAAATCTACATAGTATTAGTGATCTCAATTTTATAAGCAGCTATAACTTTCTATTGCTTGTCTGATTTCTTTCAAACTTTCACCATTCTGTTTAATTCATTTTTGTCCTTCCCAACACAACATTTTATGGCCAAGGCTGGATTCCCCTTTAAGAGTGCGTATTTACAGTGCGTCCCAGAAAAAACGAAACCGAGATTAAGCGATGATTTATCATAACTTAATCACAAATACAATAGACAAATGACCTATCAATGTAAAGCTTAGAATCTCCTCTTTCATCTGATATTACTTATATTATTCCCCATTCACACATGAGTGAGCAAAAATAATTTGAAGAAAGGACACCAAAAACTCATTTGTATCTGAATTTCACAAAGAAAATTACATGCCTAAAAAGTTCAATATCTGTTCTTTAATTTGATACCTTAAACACAAAAAATGGTCAAGAAGTAAAAAAGTTATGTTCCCTCGAAACAATGCTTGTATTTCCATAATTTCATTAAATAAACGTGTTTTCACCGGTTTCCCACAGAAGCTATCGCGTGGTTAACAAAAGACTTAATGCATGGCTGATCGCCAATAAAACGGAGTGTCAAGTGAGTTTGAACGCTGGCCTGTAGAACCTCTTATTTTTATGATATTATTGAAATTCAAGCTTTATTTCAAATAACCAGAACTTTGTTATATCATGATCATTTTCTGTAATTGAGGTATCAAATTAAAGAACAGATATTGAACTTTTTACAAATGTGGTTTTCTTTTTGAAACCCAGATATAGCCCGCCAAATGACTTTTTTGCTATCCCCTATTCAAATTGTTTTTGCTCACTCATGCGT
Organism: Lytechinus pictus; assembly: GCF_037042905.1. Taxonomy (NCBI): domain Eukaryota; kingdom Metazoa; phylum Echinodermata; class Echinoidea; order Temnopleuroida; family Toxopneustidae; genus Lytechinus; species Lytechinus pictus. Next base: position 21,601,285 of record NC_087248.1, on the reverse strand, counting down.
GAATAAGGAATCTAAGTAATTTCAGATGAAAGAGGAGATTCTAAGCTTTACAATGGTAGGTCACTTGTCTATTATATTTGTGATTAAGTTATGATAAATCATCGCTAAACCTCGGTTTCGTTTTTTGTGGGACGCACTGTATATATAGATATATATAGTTATTCATTATTTATTTAGTTATTATTACTACTTTTTTTTTTTTTTTTTTTTTTTTTTTTGGGGGGGGGCATATAGTGGACTGGTAAGAGGAGTTCCAAATGGTCGTTTCGTGTTGCTTCACTCATCCGACTGTGTATGTCCTCCAGCAGACTTATGGCGTATTTGCGTAGCAGCTAGTTTAGTGAAGAGGCAAATTGACAAGTCCTTATCATAAAAAAATAACGCAAAAAGAACCAATCATATTCTTAAGGACTGTTTTGACAAGCGGTTTCTTGATCAGGTTGCATGTTTTATTCCCAAAAGTAGCGGAAAGATATTAAAGCTATGTGTACATCCTCTAATGATTATTCTGTATTCGCATGTGAAATGAATTCGTCGGATCGTGTAATGAGAGCGTGTTGTACTGCGTGTGAGTGTGTTTGTATTAAGATAGTTAGGGCGAGTAAATGTGTATGGGAATGGGTTTTGTTCGATGTGTTTAGTAGAATCCTATAATGAAATTACTTCTCGTCTCCTTCACCGACACAAACACGCACACCCTCACACACACACACTCACAACCCTACCCACATACACGCACAAGCTTTTAAACCTTTTACCGAGAACCTTTTTAATGATTTCCTAAATTCAGCTATGATTTTTCACCAGTCTTGTTTTCCCGATACGTGCAGTCAGGCAGATGTATAAAGGAAGGAGGCTGACGTTGTTAGTAGGGTGGTTGCATTTTTTTAGATAAAAAAATCAGTGAGAGAGAGAGAGGGGGGGGGGGGGGGGGTAAAACGAAAGCTAAAAAATAAATAAATAGGGCAGAAAAGAAACATTTGGTAAGAAGACAAAGAAAGGCATTTAGAATAAAGTTTTTCTTTTTAATACCTTTGTCTGATAAAAGTGCAATTGCATCTTCAAACAAGTTTGATTCTATCTTAAGTATTCTCGCATTTGGTCAAACAACTTAATCTAGTGTATGATTTAGTTACATAATCAAGTACATAGGCGGCGGAAGCGGGGGACGGGGGGCGTCCCCCTAAATTTCAGGTGGGGGGACAGTACGTCCCCCCTAAAAAAGAAAGAGAGGAAGAAAGAAACAGAAAGGAAGGAAGAAAGAAAGAAAGAAAGGAAGAAAGAAAGGAAGGAAGGAAGAAAGATATAAAGAAGAAAGAAAAGAATAAAGAAGAAAGAAAAACAAAGAAAAGAGGAAAGGAAACAGATGAACGATAACAAGTGTATGCCTATACTGAAGAGCTGAAACAAGATTAAAAAAATGAAACCTATATACATGTAGTTGCTCCCTCCATTGTAACTGTAACTTCTATAATTGTATTGATGTTTTTTACCTTTGGGAATAAATGTTGAATTGGATTGAATTAATTTCCTCATAAAATTGCATATTGTATAAGTTTCTATTCTTGGCAAAAGAAATTGAAGAAAAATTCTCACAATAGGTGCCTGTTGCGAATGCTTGCGCATTGCGATACATGCTGTGTGGATTGTTGACTTTGCATACAACATACTCGAAGACCCATCCACATTATTTGCACAGCACCCTGAATAAAAAAAAAAATTGCTTTGCGTTATTGTTTAGACTTGTATGAATGTTTATGAGACGAATTACAATAGGTTCATTAACAGCAAACATTATCACAGTTCGCCCCCGCTAGATGGACCAAAGAAACCGTAAAATGTAAATGAGGAAGCAACTGCATTTTAATAGAACTTACGAATCTAGTACTTAATCAGCATTGCGGGGTAAAAGCTGATGTGAGATCAGGATGGGGTGGATAAAGTTAGTTTTCTTGGTTTCGATGCTCCAGATATTTATTCTTGGAATGGCTACCGGTCAGAAGAATGTTATCACCCTAAATGATGGAGGATATTCGAATGTGCTCATCGCAATCGACAGAAAAGTGCCAGAGAATCTGACCATCATCGAAAATCTTAAAGTAAGTAAGATTCGTTTATCACGTTTCTAATATGCATTTCACAATTTTGATGAGAATTAAAAAAAACACCGAAAAAGAACGATATTTTTTTGCGACGTGGCAAGGCAATCTGAGAGCATTAAGGTTGTATGTCTTGCTGATAATATGATATATGCATGTTTTCTCTGTATATATTGCTATTCATTGTTTTGACAAATGTGTTTGTTCATTTTATTGAAGAAGTTAAATATATGATTATATGATAAAGTTTTAACACCACCATCGCCATTATAGTCACCATTATCTAAATATCTTCATCACCGCCAGCACCATGCACCATTATCTTCATCCCCACCATTATTTCATTATCATCATAATCATCATCATTGTGGTCATCATCACCAATATAATATTGTTATGAGGATAATGATCACGTTCGTCATCATTATCATCATCGCCACCACCACCGCCATCGTAATAACCATTATGTCGTCATAGATCAACATCATCACTACCTCATCCTTATCATCATAATCATTATCATCACCATGATCATCATCATCATCATCACAATTATCACTTAATCATCATCATCATCATAATCAAATCATGATTTTCATCATAGATCAGCACCACCACCGCCATCACAACCACAACCATATTTACCATTATCTCGTAATCATCAATAAAATCATCATCATTATAAGCATTTTTATGACGATCATCATTATCGTAATCAAATCATGTTCATTATCATCATAGATCAGCACCACCACCTCCATCACAACCACCACCAAATTACCATTATCTCGTCACCATCATTATTATCATCATTATAAGCATGATTGCGATGATCATCATCAAAATCATCGTCATCATCATCTTTATCATCACTACCATTTTCTCAACATCATCATCACCATCACAATTATCTAATCATCACAATCATCGTCATCACCATTATCATCATCACCATCATCATGATCCTTACTATCATCGATTACCACTACCACCACAATTACCATTGATTATCTCGTCATCATACATCATTATAAGCATTATAATGATAATCATCGTCATCATTATCATCACCATAATTATCACCACCATCATAATAACCACTATCTCGTCATTATAACCATCACCGTCGCTACACTGTTTTCTCAACAACATCATCGTTGCCATTTCCATGTACCATGATCATCATATGATGATCATTATCATTTCCAGAATTATCTCATCATCATCATAATCATCGCCATCACCACTATCACCATCTCCATCATGATTTTTTGTATTAAGAAGTTTTTATTTGTCAATAACTTCAATTCATACATGTGATATACTTGTCATCATCGATCACCACCACCATTATCGATCACCACCACCAAAGTTATTGGTGGGAAGAGGTCATATTGGAAGTTTAATAACAGTTTATGTGAAAATGAAGATTTTGTTAAAGAATTAAAGAAAGAAATTCGTGAATTGATAAATGAATTGCAATCTGAAATAAAAGATAAAAGGTTGTTATGGGATTTTCTAAAAATGAAAATTCGAAGGTTTACACAAAAATTCTCGACAAAATTGGCTGATAAAAGAAGGATAATGAAAACGGATCTAGAAAGAGAAATACAGTTTTTAGAAGAACAATTGAAAGATCGTACTGATGCAAATATTTTAGAAAAACTAGAAAATACAAAAGAGAAATTAAGGGAAATCTATAGTTATGTTAATGAAGGTCTTAAGGTTCGATCTCGTGCCTCCTGGTATGAATGTGGTGAGAGAGACTCGCGTTATTTCAACCAGTTGATGCAAAGTAATAAAAGAAAAACCTCAATTAAAAAAATTAAAACCACAGATGGAAACATCTGCTGTGATGAAAAAAGAATAAGTGAAGAAATTAGGAAATTTTACAGTAGGTTGTATGATAAAGTAGAGTGCGTGTGTTCGGATAACCTCTTTGATGAATTTTTTCAAGGATTACCTGAATTGGCGGAGACATCTCGAGAACTTTGTGAAGGAGTAATAAGTAACAAAGAATGTCTAGAAATTTTAAAAGAATTGAAACATAACAAATCACCTGGAAATGACGGTCTTTCTTCGGAGTTCTACTATACTTTTTGGCCGGATATTGGAGATTTAGTTAAAGATGCTTTAAATGAGGCATATTTGTCCGGGGAATTGGCCTCGTCGCAAAAACAAGCAGTTATTACATTAATCGCTAAAGATGGGAAAGATCCTCTTTTATTGAAAAAGTATAGACCCATATCCCTTCTTAACGTAGATTACAAAATTTTAACAAAAATCTTGGCTAAGCGAATCAAGAAAATACTTAATGAAATCGTTGTGGGGGATCAGGTGGGTTACATACAAGGTAGAAATATTGGTGAAGCCATTCGTACTATAGATGACGTCATTTTTCATACATCCCATTTTAATCTACCTGGTTTTTTGTTAGCTATAGATTTTGAGAAGGCCTTTGACTCGTTATCACATCATTTTCTTCA